>NC_090744.1:14300154-14320154 GCF_036898095.1 Palaemon carinicauda | reverse complement strand
TCCCTTATTTATTTTCACCATCTTTATTAACATAGATTGGTCCATTTCCGGTTTCTATTCATCCTTCTTTTGCTTATCTTATAGTTATTTTAAATATTCACCATCTATTCCTGAATTTCTCTATCATTCCATGTCAGTACTGGATCTGCTGCAGATAATCTATCCTCAATTCATAGGTCACATTAATTTGGACTTCAAACTGGGTATCTATACCTCATGTCAAATAATAGACACCTGTAATGCACGTGCAACAAGTAATGTACATACAATTGACGATGAAGTATCTTTCTCTGTTTCTTCCATGCATTGAGCATGGTAACCACCATCTGACTCCAATCAACTTAAATGACAAAATCCATAGAAAGTTACACACACTAAGTTACAAACTCTTTTTATAAGTGTACTCGTATCTAAATATCAATGTTTATGCCAATGTCAACCTTATTGACAAAAAGTGTTTCATATACACATGCAATTATAGCTCCCAGGAACATAACATTGGCGACCTCCGGAGTACCTCAAAAACACAGCCTGCCTAGCAGCTTACCACATCATCTGCTATATCCTCCAATAATGTACTCCACCAACCCAGACTCTTCTGTGCATGCTACCACAGTGAAACTCCTGCCCTTCACCACTAGAGATGCATTTGATTGGTCTTGGTATGCCGTGGTTCACTTCTCGCTACTATCCCAAACAACACTTTCCCAGATATCTCAGATAGGCTTTGTAAACCTCCATATATTTTGATACCCTTAAATCATATCTCCTAGAACATTACTCACCATCACCAGCCACATATGAGACCAAGATGTTTTGGCTTTCTCAGCAAATGTTTGGGGAGTCAAAGGTATTAATGGTACTCAGAGAAATGATGTCCATTGATCTTCTTCAGCCTGCGGCAGATTGTTCTGCTTGTGAAGTAAACCTGTGCTACCCACCCTTCTTGTTGTCAAGAACTTACCCTTGAAGGACCTAGTGATTAGAAATGGCATCCTTATAGACAGACATTTTCCCAATGACAAGAACTCCACCATCATCTACCACCCACTCTTGTTGATGTCGAGAACTTGCCCTTAAAAGACCTGGTGATTAGAAATGACATCATTATAGACAGCCATTTTCCCACTGACAAGAGCTCCATCATCATCGCCTCTGAAAATAAGACCTCCAAAAAGGAAACTATACTTTTATTGGGAATATATGATATTACATTACGTTAGGATGTTACATAATCTGATTGCTAAAGCCTTGAGTCCTCTGTATATTTTTACTGAAATCCTCCACCTTTATTCATCTGTGTTTCCCATCATAAAACAAAATCGGTATGTATAAGTTGACAAATCTTGATTTGGTTGGTACGAATTGCTGTGAATATTTATATGCTTAACGGTGTAGTTATTAAAGATAACTTTTCTTTCTCTTCTTTCACAACTACATTCCCTCATAAAAAAAAAATCTACATACACGTACACGCATGTAGTTGATCAAACAGATTCCACATTAAGAAAGTTTTTCTCTTTCTCTTTTTATACCCCCGTATGTGAACATAAAGTTACACAAGGTATTATAAGCATGATAGCTACGCCATTTACTGCATTTTCTATCATCTAAGTGAGCGAATAATGAAACTAGGTATGAAGGATGATATAATAGATGCCCTCATGCTTTTAAGATGCAATACATAATTACTTTGAACTAATATGTTTGATTTAAAGAAACTTGCTAATAAAAGCCATTTTCCGGTTACATTCAGCCATTATGATTAAGAAAATTTTCTTAGTAACGTCAGTTATTGGTTCAAGTTTTACTGTATACTTTGTTTTTCTTACTAAGATCTGTGAGAGAAGAGTTCATGGTTGGTTTGAACAATTACTATGCAAAGGATCCTGATACTAGGAAATATTTTGAGAAATATTCTTGTATAGTATTACATGTACCAAATAAATTTTTTTTTAGCAAAGTCCTCATATGAATACTCTTGATCATTTTCGAAAACAGTATACTTCTTTTTTTTTTGGGGGGGGGGTATTTATTATTATAATAGTAATGACATTGGAATCAGCAGTAATAGTATTAGTAATGGCACTAGTAGTAGTAGTAGCAGTCTTAATAGTTCTATTGTCATCAGACATTACTATAAGCTATAACTAATTTCAACATAAGTATTGGTAACATTGCTGTTATTGTTAATACCATCGTCATCATCATCATCATCCTTTTTATTTTTATCATTGTTTTAATTATAAATAAAATATATACACATGCACATATAACGTTCTCTTGCTAATTTGCACTTGTTATCATTGAAATTTTCATAAACAGGGGATTTCAATAATTTAGATCAAGTTAGCTTATAATACGATACAATTACGGAATTACCATACTTTATTTTTCCTTTACAGTGCGGTACAAAGTACAGAAAACATTCTGTACCGTACCATATTACCGGCCTCGCCTGTCACTAATCTTTTCTTTGTTCATTTACCAAAGTCACTGATGTCTGCCTGGTAGCTGTCAACGAATCTGAGATCCCCACTCACAAGCACGAGACACTCATAATATATTATAGGAGGGTCAAATACCATTAGAAATTGCTTGTTTCTGACAAAATATTGCCACTATGCGGTGCAAATTTCCTCACCAATTTTCACCTCCTAGTTGATATGGGGGCATCAATGATTAGTCAACGTAGACTCGCACTCGTTGACACATCTACAACTCGTCTCCTACTAACTCGCACTCCACATCAGAGCACCCACAGAGGCATATGGCTACCTCCTCACGTCAAACCAGGTGGTCATTCGTCCTTAACTTCGCTTAACGCCCAAAGTTCCCACCATGTATGGTATTTATCACCATATGAAGAGGAAGGGGCTCCCAGTGTTTGCCAGGTTCCGGCATCTGGCCATTGATCGTTTAGCAGCCCCTAAACAAATGTTCATCGAAATGAAATAATTAGGCCTTTGCCAAAAGGCCTCAAGCCTATGGTCATAGCCCATACACATTGTCCTGAAGAAGAATTGCTCCCTTCGCCCTCGCAGGGATTACAGATGTTTCGAGATGCAGTCAGAACTGGATCACTTTCCCCTCTCAACATTGCTTATGTTACCTCTTACTTGCACAAAGCAAAGGTGTTCTCCACGCTCGACCTTTTGAAAGGGTGTTATCAGATGCTCATGAACCCAAAAGACATTCTAAAGACTGCCAACACCACCTGTTTTGGTTCATACACATTTAATTAATCCTGTTTTGCCCTTTGTAATGCTGGGGCAACTTTTCAATGCCTCATGGATGGCCCCTTATGGGACCTCCCTTTCTGTGTATGTTACCTGGATGACATACTTGTGCTCTCTTCCTGCAAAGAGGAATACCTATGTCACCTGCGCATCGTTCTCGACCGCCTACAACAAAATGTCTTTGTAGTCCGGTATGACAAGTGTACCTTTGGTACCAATTAAGCATCGTTCTTGGGTCACTGTATCACTCCTGAAGGAGTCCACTCCTTCCCTGAGAAGGTAGCAGCTTTTCAGACCTTGAACTCACCCTTGATCATTGAAGCCCTGCAAGATTTCTGAGGTATAATAAACTATTATCACCGGTTCCTGCCAGCCATGGCCACCACTCATGCCACTTATGCGCCTCCCTCAAGGGCAAGCAAAAAGACCTGCAGTGTGATCCACTTCAAGAAACAGCCTAAGCAACGCGAAGAATGCCCTATAAACTGCTGCTGCTCTCACTTTTCCCATGCCCCATGCCCTTTTCTTTCTCTCAACCGGTGCCAGTGACATTGTTGGCGTAGTATTTGAACAGGTGGTCGACTGCTCTTCCCATCCATTGGCCTTCTTCAGTAGAAAAACGTCCAGGTGGAATTCGTATTCTCTACCATCGACCCGAATTACTGGTCGTGTATTTGGTTGTCCATCACTTTTGCCACTTCTTAAATTGTATGTCATTTGTCATTTGCATAGACCACATGCCTCTGGTGCGCACCTTCACTCGACAGTCTGACGCCAGGTCCGCTCATCAATGCTGACATCTCGTTGCTGGGCTGATTACAACTGCACCCTTCAACATGTCCCTTGAAAACTTAATCCCGTTGCTGATGCCCTGTCCTGTCAGGAATCAAATGGGTCATCATTCACCTGGGATTGGACTACAAGCCTTGGGAGAAGCCCAGAATATCAATCATGTAAAACATCCTGCTAATCCCTCTGTTGGGAAAGCTTCACTCTCAACGACTTCAATGCCACCTTCCTCTGTGATGTCAGTGCTGGTAGGCCATGACCATGGATATCCACCCCCATTTGCAGACAGGTGTTTTATTTCATCCATAGCCTCTCACATCCCTTACGATGATCTACTGCATAGTTACTGAAAACGAAGATCATTTGGCGCAGCATTACTAAGAATGTAAGAATTAGGTCCGTGCCTGTACACATGGATTCACGAGTGGGCACTTTTCCTGAACCTCAGCGTTGCTTTGCCCACATTTACTTCGATGTAGTAGGTCCCCTACCCACATCACTAGGACGCCGATACATGTTCACCATCATTGACAACTCCACTTGCTGGGCTGAAGCCATTCCCATACAAACTACAATGTCCGCCTCATGTACAATCACCTTACTCTTACGGTGGATAGCAAAATTTGGTATCCCTGAGCATATTACTTCTGACAGGTGTATCACTTTCACCTCTCAATTGTGGACATCTTTAGCAAATCCCCTGAGTATCACCCTACATCAGGCAACCTCCTATAACACTGCAGCCAACAGAATGGTTGAACGTTTTCATCACACCCTCAAAGATGTCCCGCTGCAATGACTCCAACTGGTTTATTCAACTTCTCTGAGTCTTCCTTGGATTAAGGACCACTCCTAATGACACCCTGGATATCACAGCAGCTGAAATGGTGTAGGGGGACCTGTTGGTCGTCCCTGCTGAATATTTTTCGTCTGCAATCTCCTCTGTGGAAAAATTTACTCCATGCCGCCAGACTAACAAGCTCCCAGTGTAGCAGCCCATACTGAGGGATTTACACACCCCAATGTACATCTTTCTGTGCAAAGACACTAGCAAACTACCGCTGACACCTCCTTACAAGAGCCCTTTTCTTGTGATCCGTGGTACACCAAAGGCAATTTTATTAACCTTTGTGGCAAAGAAGACTGGATCTCTATTGATTGACAAAAACCTCCATACCTCCTACAAGGTGACCCGCCTACAGTTCGCCTCTATTTCACATGAATGTCATTTTTTAAAGGGTCGAGCGATGTATCGCACGTTTCATTTGAGCTCACACAATGTAATGATTTTGCTTTTTTAATTTCTCGCTCTCTCCACAATAGTAATAGGAAGATTCGCAATCCCAGGGTATATCACTTCTGACAGGCTACCCCTTCCACTTCACAATTGTAAACTTCATTAGAGCTTTTTCTCTGCATCATCCAGTAGCTAACAGAATGGTGGGAGGTTTCTATTGTATCCTCAAAGCAGCTATAGAGTCCTATTGCGGACTTCAGCTCTATTCCACAACTGGATCACCATTGACCACCTAAAACCTGTTTATCTCCTGCAAGACGACCAGCCAACAGTACTACTCTCTAGGGAAGGCCTACCTATTTCACATGCATTTCTTTATCGGGAGGAACTATAGAATGCATGTGCAACAAGCAACTCACAAATAAAGAAGAATGCTGTTTCCATATCTTTCATTCAGGGCCATAGTAACCGCCATTATAGCCCAGTCAACCTAAACAACAAAAGCTTTTGAATGTAACACATGCCAATTTCAATTCTATTTTCATTACTATCACTTTATTATCAAATTTTATGCATGTAAACCTAATTGACAAAACTATATTCATTTTTTCCTCGCTGTCATATTTCTCACATCACTATATCCTTAAAGATACTGGAAAGCCATTGGTGCAAGTGTCACGTCCATAGACATATCTCTCCTCATAAGCCAACTATTAAGGATTCTAAAACAAATATTCAATAACCGACTTCTATAGAATTCTCTGTGGCATCTTTTTTAATTTGACTATAAGAGTTTTAAGGTCCACATAGAACATGTGCAGGTATTTCACTTTACTTGAGAAATTTCAAGATAGATATATTATAACAAACACTGGATCACACAGTCACATTGACGTCTATCAATGTTGTATCAAACGGCAAAATTAACTATAACAGATCATTCCCTGTTAATTAGCCCAAATTTATAGCCCCCATACCTTATGAAGTCTTAGACTTCAGTTGGCTAAAGGAAATGAGTCATCTCTTGCTTAGCTTTTAGCTTGACTTTTACAAAAAATAAGGGGTATGGGAATATACTTTTCAGCATCCAGTGATATGGAAAAATCGCTCTATCCTGAACATGTAGTATGTATGACTAGTCTTACTTCACTGCTGGTTTTACCTGTATTAATCACAATGTCTGGTCATTACAATTATATGGAAGTTGATAAGTTGTTTCATAGCAGTTGTTACGGGCCCGTGGTGTGAGTCCGGCCTTGCTTAAAGGACTCAGGGCAGTAACAAAAAAAATGAATAATGAAAAGGTCGCCAGTCGGCAATAAGACAAGGGATACCGACAAATAGATATATTTACAATAATATTTAAACAAAAATTAGTAAAAGAAAGGGGAGCACAACAAAAAATTATATTTTAATATAAGCCACGAAAATCTTCGAGAGGAGTTTGATGGACCGTGAATGAGACTTCAGCACAGCAATCACGTTCCCTGGAGAGTGAAATAAATTGAGTTATTAACAGAACACCTACTTCTACCGGCTGGGAACACGATGTAGTTGTGTGGTTAAAACCTTTTAAGAAAATTAAATGAAAGTGCAAAGCTTAGGGATTTAAACACTATACGTGGGATAACAACACTGTCACAGGGTGAATTTATTAAGGTTAGAAGCAAATGGCACACATGGTTGGGATATAGGGAACAGGATAAAAGGTTCAGTGGGTAGGATCTTTCTTTAAAGGATAAAAGGAAAAATGGGATGTGATAATAAACGGATGGCAGGTTGGGTAAGGATGATGAGGATCTCCAAATAAAACACCTTACCTTAGTAAAAAGGACTCTGGTTCCTCCCTTGTGGAGGGTATGTCAGGTCCAGCCTCCCTGATGTACTGAGGGCGAAGAAAGATGTTTCCCTCATGGAGGTCGAGTTACGAAAAGCGAGACCCAGTTTTCCTTGGTAGATTCAACCCCACATGGCCGCCAATTGGGGGTGGTAGGGGGGAATTGGCCTGAACGCTGTCCTGTTGGTCAGGCTTTGTCACGTGTCCCTACATCCTTCACATCTCGCTTTCTTCCTTCTCCTGGGATCTCGATGCTGTCACGTGGTTCGTAAAAGGTGGCTGAAAATGAGATCTCAAAGGGAGTAGACTGGTATAGGATGGTTGGAGGGGGGAGGGTGAGACTCTGGATAGGGTCCCAAAACTTGTGGCCTGCAGACCAAGTCCTTGCTGGTGTGGTCTTTGTTTGGTAAAAGGATTTCTCAAACTTTACCCCGCCCCCCAACGAAAAAGTCGCTCGTACGCCCTTGTATCGTACGCCCTTGTATTGTGCAAATTTCAGGGCACAGCGGTGTAACTGAAATGCCTCCACGTGAGCAGTTCACTCAAGTCTCTCCCTCTATGGAAGCTGATTCACGCTGTGTGGTTTGTTTAAGTCTCGTCTTCGTACGGCTTTCGTTCGTAAATTATTGTTACATAGAAACTAATGGATGTGTTCACACTATACTGTTCGGTCTTCGTTCGCCTTCCGTACGGCTTTCGTTCGTACGGCTCGGATATGTTTGGAAGAAATCTCCGACGTACGAATCGTATATGTAATCTACCACTCAGTGAGAACAGAGATATGTATCAGTTTCGGTCACGTTTCGGGGATGACTTAAAAATATAAAAGACATTTTTACTGACGTGGCCAATTGTCAGCTACTTAGACAATAATGAATGGTAAGAGGTTGATAGAAATTGAAGGTAGGCTATCCAAAAACATAAGCTTTCTCTCTCTCTCTCTCTCTCTCTCTCTCTCTCTCTCTCTCTCTCTCTCTCTCTCTCCATATATATATATATATATATATATATATATATATATATATATATATATATATATATATATATATATATATTATTTGGTTAATATCATGTTAATAATAGTTTTGTGTAATAACATGTTTAGTGAATAATAATATTTGTGTAATAAAACGTTTAGTGAATAATAATATTTGTATGATAAAATTTTGATTGTATAACACATCGAATTTGATAATATTAATCTGAGGCAGTCAGTCTCTCACGTAGTGAAATGCCGTTTTTCTCGAACGTTAGTATTACCGCTCACTTCGTCCATGCCTACACCCATCGACTAGTCTAGCCTATTCTTTCTACATTTTCCTTTGTCCTCATACACCAAACATTTATTTTTTTCCCTGAAGGGGTTGACTACTTTATTGTAATTGTTCAGTGATTACTTTCCTCTTGATAAGGGTAGGAGAGACTCTTTAGCTAGAGTAAGCAGTTCTTCTAGAAGGATATTCCAAAACCAAACCATTGTTTTCTATTCTTGGGTATTGCCATAGCCTCTGTACCATGGTCTTCCAATATCTCGGGGTAAAGATCTCTTGCTTGAGGATACAATCAGGCACAGTATTCTGTCTTATTTTTCTTCCACTTACTTTTTAAACTTTTTATAGTTCATATATGAAATATTAATTTTGATGTTATTCTCTTGAAATAGTTTACTCTAATTGTTAATTACTTCTTTTGTAGTTTATTTATTTCCTTGTTTCCTTTCCTCACTGGGCTATTTTCCCTGTTGGAGCCCTTGGGCTCATAGCATGCTGCTTTTCCAAATAGTATTGTAGCTTAGCATGTATTACTACTACTGCTACTACTACTACTACTACTACTACTACTACTACTACTACTGGCAATAATAATAATAATAATAATAATAATAATAATAATAATAATGATAATAATAATAATAATAATAATTAGATATATGAATTGAAATATTGGGATTCTAAATTATTGGTAAGACTTTGTTGCAACGTCTAGTAATTATTTACAGATAGTCCAGTAGTCTCCCTCTAGTCTAACGTTTTCTTTATTAGGCCCTTTCGTCATCTATAAGTAATGCTATTGCAGGGAGTTGCCATAGAGTAATTGATTTTGGTGCCATATCGCAGCAACAACTGGATCCAGACTGAACGTATACAAAACGTTCAGTGTGATTACACTGGCATTTTGCTGGAACGTAAACGAACCATGTGTGTACGAAAACAAACGGTACAATATGAATCGCTTATAACTCGTCACTGGTCATATATAAATAAAACAGGGACCCATTCTCCCAAATGTTACTGTAGGACTAGAAGTGTCCAGGGCTAACTCACACGCACGCCGGACTGCTGAGGACGAAGTAGTTATGAGAAGTATCCAGAAACTCTCGTTCTAGAATACAACAATGTTTTTGAATTACAAAGTTTATATTTTTACATTGATATTAAATAGGCAAACAGAAGCTTTTTTCACAGTTCCTATAATACAATCTAAATCAATTTAAAGTATATATAACAATAGATATCTCCAAGTGTTTTAAAATAAGATTCATCTATACCCTGTCTTTGAAGGGCATTCATTTCTGTCGAGTTTTTACAGAATCAAAAGCTTTTTCATAGACTTCAAGTCATGCACAGTGGTTTAATGTCATACGTGGTGGTTTGTCATACTATATTGATTTTTCCACTAGCCGGTTAATTACATGGATATGGTTAGTTGTTGAATACACACATTTGAAGCCTGCCTGGTCTTTTGGTTGACTAAAGTCTACATGTCTTTCTATTTGGACTTATATGATCTTTGTATATATATATATATATATATATATATATATATATATATATATATATATATATATATATATATATATACATACATGTATACCGTATATATATATATATATATATATATATATATATATATATATATATATATATATATATATATATATATATATATATATATATATATATATATATATATATGCAAAGATCATATATATTACAAGGAGTAAACTTTTTGTTGGTAATTTTTCAGGTCTTTTGTGTCTCCCTTTTAGTGAATTAGTAAAATGATAAAGTTTTTTCATCCTGTAGGTACAGAGCATACTTGAAGACATTTGGTGTCAAGTTAGGTCATCTTCTACTGCTACTTAATCTCTTCCCATGCCTTTTAATGCTTTCTTTACCTATACTGATATGTTTGGTATCGGCTCTGGTGTTTTGTTATTTCTGTTAGCAATGTTATTTCTTATATCAATATTGTATAGCATTGTGTAGAAATCCTTAGTAATTTTTATCACTCCATCTCTATTGTTGATAACATTTCTATTTTCACCCCTTAATGCAAACACCTGTTGGCACGCTGTTCCAAGTCTTCTTTTCATTCATGCGATGCTTCTTCCTTTCCTTATTGTTTCCTAAATTTTGGGTTGATTTTGTTTACAAATATATTGGGTTTTTAGTTTGTTAATTGTTTTGGATAGTTCTGCTAAATCTGTTTCCTCTCTCTTGGATTTTAACTCCAATTCCAATCTTTTCTTTATTAGGTTTTCTATCCTATCTGACACATTTTCTTGCTCTTGTTTAGGAACTTTTCCACCTATCTATTGTGCTGATTCCAATAAAAAACTATGTAAATTATTGATTATTTTATTTTTACTTTCTTATTTGCTTCTGTCAAAAATTAATAATTAAATAACTAAAATGGGCTGGTGACTGGGAAAGTAATGCTCAGGAATCAGGACTGGCGGTCATCGACCTGAGTGTGACCTCGTCTCCACAATCCTGGGCTCGGAAATCTATTTGAATCAGTTTCTTACTGGCACAATTCATCTGCTTGCTAGCTCAGCACAAATATTCTGAGTTCGTTTTGTATATCAACAGGCACACCGGAGAGAGGGGATGGAAGGAGGCGAGAAATGCCAGATGCAGTTTCTTCAACAGGCAATGCTACCTAGAGGCCAGGCAGGAGCTCATAATCCCTAGCAATAGGCGCTCTAATAAGAACGGCTGATAAGACGTGTTGTACCTACTCCAAAGTTATCTATTGCTGATTCTCTCCTCTTATTTTAGCTAGTTTAGCATTGAAATTACCCCTAAAACAGTAAATAGAGCCTTAATTTTTTTATGGGATATTGTTGGTGCACTCATTTGAATGATCATCAATTTATACTTCTTATTTTGTTTGATAATTAGTCCTGCAATTCCTTCATTAATTATAAAAAAAAAAAAATATAAGAAGTATAAGTTGATGAGCATATAAATGAATGCACCAACAACATCCCAAACAAAGGAATAGGAGGATCTGGGAAAAAAAAAAACAAATTGAGGCTCTATTTATTTTTTTAGGGGTGATTTCAATGCTAAACTAGCTAAAATAAGAGGAGAGAATCAGCAGTAGATAACTTTGGAGTAGGTACAACACATGTCTTATCAGCTGTTCTTATTGGAGCGCCTATTGCTAGAGATTATGAGTGCCTGCCTAGCCTCTAGGTAGCATTGCCTGTTGAAGAAAATGCATCTTATATGTTACCTGCAAGATATTTATTAATAAGAAAACCCACTCCATTGCCTTTGTTCTTTTCATGTCCGCTGAAAAAAAAATTATGGCCCTCTGTTTACTCTACCTGTATAAAGCATTCTCACTATTTCTAATTGACTCCATCCTATTTTATTCCATTTCATTTATTTCAGCTCTCCTAATAACTCAGCAAGATTTTTCCCAGACAGACTCCTGACGTATGTTGCAAATTTCAGTTTCCAACGGTGGCCTATTTTAGTCCAGAGAATTTTAGCATCCTCCGCAGTGGGATGTAACTATTCGCTACTGTACCAACCGTGTGTCACACGATCGTACATAGTTCATTTTGTGTTTGTATCTTCGCTCTCCCCTCGCACTAAAAAGAACCTGAAAAATCATGTCTGCTTTCTTCCTCTGTAACAGTGTCAATATTTGAACATGAAAATTCTTGTTGCTTTGAGATTTTGTATATAAAGGAGAGTGTTCTATAATAAACTAACTCAGTTGCTTTCACACAGCCTTTGAGTTTACAACCTTCTCTCGGCTCCGTCACATTGGTGACCCCGGAAGTCGACTCGCTCCCACCGCCTTCCACCCCCACCCCCCTCGCCCCTCCATCGTTGGTACTATGACGGACTCTACAGAAGTTGGTGCTGCGGCTGCCCCATTGAAACTTTCACCGTTCGCCAGCGGAGAAGCGTTTGCTTGGTTTCAGCGCGCAGAAGTCCAGTTTCGCATCAAGGGCGTGACTCGCTCAACCACCAAAGCAGATTATGTTCTCGCAGCGATACTCGAGGACACCTTCCCGGAAATATCTGACTGGCTTTGTGAACAAGGAGACATCCTCAAAACATACATTCTGCAGCAGTACTCGCTGTCGCCAGCTGCCCGTGTAGCAAAGCTTTTTCAGCTCTCGCAACAACCGTTTGGGGACCAAAGGGCTTCGCTTGCCCTCAGGGAAATAACCAGTATCGCTCGCCTTCAACCTGCCGCAGACGGCTCTCCTCGTGAGGTGAACCTACTTCGTGCCCTCTGGATACTCCGTTTACCCGGACTTATACGCGCTGCCATACCCGATGTCGATAGTTTACCCATAAAGGACTTGATGACCAAAGCCGACGCCCTTATGGACAGCCACTTCAAGACCTCCATCAACGTCTCCACCCCTGACGAAGAGGATGCCTATTCAACGTCAACCGAAGCTGACATGAATGCCGTAGGACATACACGCCTACACCGTAACGTGCCAAAGCAGCGACAAAGCCGCCCACCACCCACCAATTGCTCGCGCCCCAACAAACGACTTCTTCAGCCACTTACTACCTCCCATCCACCGCAGTTTTGCTACTACCATTTCAGATTCGGGGCAACTGCGAAGAAATGTGCCGAGGATTGTCAGTGGCCAAAAAACGTGTAAGTAGGCCATCGCTCGTGACGGTGGCCTCCCGTGTTTCTAATCTTTTCTTTTTACAAGATGCAGAAACGGGCGTGCGATTTTTGGTGGACACGGGTGCTTGTCGTTCTCTTTTGCCAAGGAACTCTTCAAGACACAACGTAGTCTGTCTACATCTGCCGACGTCCGCTTGGTAGCTGCCAAAGGATCTGCGATACCCACCTACGGTTACGAGAACCTCATATTATCGTTCGGAGACGGTAAATTCAATTGGAAGTTTCTCGTTGCTGACGTCACATTGCCAATCCTCGGTGCGGATTTCCTCTATCATTTCCATCTTCTGGTCGATGTCGCCCACCGACGATTGGTCAACGCAGACTTGTACTTGTTAACACCTCTTCAACCCACCCCCTCTAACATCGCTTTCCACATTAGCGCACCCACGGATGCCAACGCCCACCTCCTCACGTCATACCCGGAAGTTTTCCGTCCAGAACTTCGCCAAACGCCCACGGTTTCTGCCAAGCACGGTATTTATCACCATATCAAGACGACGGGACCCCCAGTCTTCGTAAAATTCAGGGGTCTGGCACCAGAACGATTGGCAGCCGCCAAACAGACGTTCGCCGAAATGGAGGAAATGGGCCTTTGCTAAAAGGCCTCAAGCCCATGGTCGTCAACCTTACATATCGTTCTGAAGAAAGACGGCTCCCTCCGTCTGTGCGGGGATTACAGGCGCCTGAACATGCAAACAGAACCGGATCACTACCCCCTCCCAAACATTGCCGACGTGACCTCCTACCTGCACAAAGTAATGGTTTTCTCTATGCTCGACCTCCTGAAGGGGTATTATCAGGTGCCTATGAACCCAGAAGACATCCCCAAGACCGCCATCACCACTCCGTCTGGTACATACACCTTCAATTACTCCTGTTTTGGCCTTCGTAATGCTGGGGCCACGTTTCAACCTCACATAGATGGCATCTTAGGGGACCTTCCTTTCTGTGTATGTTATGTGGACGACATATTTGTGTTCTCACCCTCAAAAGAGGAACACCTCCGTCACCTGCGCATTGTGCTCGACCGCCTGCAACAAAATGGCCTTGTAGTCCGGTATGACAAGTGTACCTTTGGCGCCAACGAAGTGTCGTTCTTAGGACACCGCATCACTCCTGAAGGAGTCCAACCCCTCCCTGAGAAGGTAGCAGCCATTCAGAACTTCCCCGTGCCCTCGACCGTCAAAGCTCTGCAGGAATTATTGGGCATGATCAACTATTATCACCGTTTTCTGCCAGCCATTGTGCCACTCTTGCTCCCCTCTACGCCTCCCTCAAGGGCAAGCCAAAGGACCTGAAGTGGGGTCCCCTTCGAGAAGCAGCCTTCTGCAATGCAAAGAAGGCCCTATCAACTGCTGCGGCTCTCACTTTTCCTATCCCACCTGCCCCTCTCCTTCCCTCCACCGATGCGAGCGACGTCGCTATTGGTGCAGTACTCGAGCAGGTGGTCAACGGCTCGCCCTGCCCATTGGCCTTCTTCACCAGAAAACTGTCCAATGCAGAATCAGGTTATTCTACCTTCGATCGAGAATTGCTGGCGGTGCACTTGGCTGTCCGTCACTTTCGCCATTTCTTAGAAGGTAAGCCCTTCGTCATTCGCACAGACCACATGCCTCTGGTGCACGCCTTTACTCGACAGTCTGATGCCTGGTCCGCCCGGCAACGCCGACATCTCTCCGCCGTGGCTGAATACAATTGCACCCTTTAATACGTCCCTGGGAAAATGATTCCCGTTGCTGATGCCCTGTCAAGAAACACGTTGGCTGCCTTTCAGCTGGTATTGGATTACAATGCCCTGGCTGAAGTCCAATGACAGGATCCAGAGTATCAAGCATGTAGGACATACTGCACGTCCCTCTGTTGGGAAGACTTCCCCCTCGAAGACTCCAACGCCACCCTCCTCTGTGACGCCAGTACTGGTAGACCGCGACCTTGGATTCCTGCTCCCATGCGACGGCAGGTGTTTGATTTCATTCACGGCCTTTCACATCCCTCGTGCCGTTTTACTGCACACCTGCCGAAGGCAAAGTTCATTTGGCACGGCATTTCTAAGGATGCTAAGGATTGTGTCAGCACCTGTACTTCTTGCCAAACTTCCAAAGTACATCGACACACGGATTCCGGAGTGGCACCTCTCCTCAACCGCAGCGTCATTTTGCACACATTCATGTCGACGTTGTAGGCCCCCTACCCACATCACAAGGACATCGTTACCTGTTTACCATCATCGACCGCGCCACTCGTTGGCCTGAAGCCATTCCCATGGAAACTGCAACGTCCGCCTCATGTACATCTGCCTTACTCTCTGGATGGATTGTAAGATTTGGTATCCCTGAGCATATTACTTCCGACAGGGGAACCACTTTCACCTCTCAATTGTGGACATCATTAGCCAATCTCCTGGGTATCACCCTACATCAGACAACGGCCTACAACCCCGCTGCCAATGGAATGGTTGAACGTTTTCATCGCACCCTCAAAGCAGCTTTGATATCCCGCTGCAAGGATTCCAACTGGTTTACTCAGCTTCCCTGGGTCCTCCTGGGACTAAGGACCACTCCTAAAGACGCCCTCGACGTTTCGGCAGCTGAAATGGTGTATGGAGACCCGTTGGTCGTCCCTGCCGAATTTTTTCCTTCTGCAACATCCTCCAACGATCTCCAACGCATTCGTCACGTCGTGGGAAAATTTACTCCATGCCGCCAAACTTACAAGCCCCCAGCGAAGCATCACATACCAACAGACTTGCACTCTGCAACGCACGTCTTCCTGCGCAACGACACTAGCAAGCCACCGCTAACGCCCCTTTACACGGGCCCTTTCCTTGTGATTCGCCGAAGTCCGAAAGCCTTCCTACTCAACATTCGTAGCAAAGAAGACTGGGTCTCAATTGATCGTCTAAAACCCGCTTATCTTCGGCCAGATGACCCACCTACAGTTCGCCTCTCTAGATCAGGGCACCCTATTTAACATGTAAAGTATGTAATTTTTAGAGGGGGAAGCCATGTACCAACCGTGTGTCACACGATCGTACATAGTTCATTTTGTGTTTGTATCTTCGCTCTCCCCTCGCACTAAAAAGAACCTGAAAAATCATGTCTGCTTTTTTCCTCTGTAACAGTGTCAATATTTGAACATGAAAATTCTTGTTGATTTGAGATTTTGTATATAAAGGAGAGTGTTCTTTAATAAACTAACTCAGTTGCTTTCACATTGCCTTTGAGTTTACAGCAAACCGAGCTAGTATTAGTGGCCCTGACTACTATAGCTTTGCTGATCATTGCAATGAGCAAACCGCAAACCTTTCAACGTGTGCGTGTTATATATATATATATATATATATGTATATATATATATATATATATATATATATATATATATATATATATATATATATATATATATTCAAACGTTTGTAGAAACACCCAAATAATATTATGATTCAACAATTAGTTGAAGTTAGATCATTTTCTTGCAGAATAAATATATATATCTTAAACTTTTTAGGAAAAGAATTCTAATTTTATATTATTCATTACAATCTGTAAATAAATATTTTCAGTTTTACTCAGTAATATACAAATCATAAAAATCAGTGTTCGATATCACTTGTATTGCATGATAATTTAATGAAAATGAAACAACCATTAATTTTAAAGGATGTTAGCTCTTGGTTCCCTCTTGACCGTCGTCCAAAGCTACAACCCTCACCCGGCGTTATCTCGCACTGACTTCAATATCCAGATCATACAGGCTCTGCAGGAAGTCATCTGTCCACCGTCTCTTGCATCGGGCTATTGGTATTCCCTTCACGTTACTTTCCATTATCCATCCTCGTATCCTGCTGCCCTTCATAATCCCAGGATATCCCGTCCATGCCAGCCAAGGTCTATGGAGTGTATCTCTATAGACCTTGAATGCAGCTTTCAAGATTCTGCGAAATTTGAGATTAACAATGTTCATAACAATGAAGTATTTCACGGGAATCGTTCTCTCTTTCAAATAAGGATCCAACCATCGTTCACAATATCGCAATCTCCAGTACACTCAACTTCTGTTCGAAGACCGTTTTAATAATAATAATAAAAAGGAAGGATTTTCCATCTTATTGAGTTTACAAAGGGTCGAGAACCTTATGGTAACCGATAAAACGAAAATGTCATGACGATGTTTGAGCAGAAAATTAATGTTGCGAAGGGCATAAAAGAAGACGATATCTTATATGAGGTCATAACTAACATTTGTGACTGGATGCCCGGCTCACTAGAGATTTTATTATACTGCAGTCAGAGAGAGAGAGAGAGAGAGAGAGAGAGAGAGAGAGAGAGAGAGAGAGAGAGAGAGAGAGAGAGAGAGAGAGAGTGTAAGGTGGGGTGCCTGTTGGGCGTTATTCTATGAGGTTTACAATATCTACTTATTTTACTTTGGGTAGTTACTAGATGATTTCAAACAGATTAGAAGAAGAAGAAGAAGAAGAAGAAGAAGAAGAAGAGAGAGAGAGAGAGAGAGAGAGAGAGAGAGAGAGAGAGAGAGAGAGAGAGAGAGAGAGAGAGAGAGAGAGAGTGTGTAAGGTGGGGTGCCTGTTGGGCGTTATTCTATGAAGTTTACAATATCTACTTATTTTACTTTGGGTCGTTACTAGATGATTTCAAACAGATTAGAAGAAGAAGAAGAAGAAGAAGAAGAAGAGAGAGAGAGAGAGAGAGAGAGAGAGAGAGAGAGAGAGAGAGAGAGAGAGTGTGTGTGTGTGTGTTTTTACGCAGTATTATATTCTGGGATTAATCAAACCGATTAAAAAAAGAAGAAGAAGAAGAAGAAGAAGAAGAAGAAGAAGAAGAGAGAGAGAGAGAGAGAGAGAGAGAGAGAGAGAGAGAGAGAGAGAGAGAGAGAGAGAGAAAGAGAGTGTTTTTACGCAGTATTAAATTTTGGGTTTAATCAAACTAATACACACACACACACACACACACACAACATATATATATATATATATATATATATATATATATATATATATATATATATATATATATATATATATATATATATATATATATGTGTGTGTGTGTGTGTGTGTGTGTGTTCATATATACATACATATATATAAATTTGTATATATATATATATATATATATATATATATATATATATATATATATATATATATATATATATATTCAATGTATGGAAAGCAATTACTACTTCTGCTAATATTATAAACATAACTTTGTCCAATTGCATCAAATTATAGAGTTGTTCCACTTATTGTATTATAGATTTTCATAGTATTCCAGTCATTTCCAAAGCTACGTATTTTTATTTTTTTCTTGGGGTGTTTGTACCTGAAAAATTAAATACATATTATTTTAAAAAATCTTCAACTGAATTTGATTAAACTGATCATATTTCTCCAAAAGGTTACTTTTCTAGTATTAATATCTTTTTCTTGTGTTCATGTGTTTTGAATAAGTTGTTATCTTGTTATCTTCAAATTAAGGAAAATATGGCGTTGAAATTAAGAGATAATAGTTCAATTTATTTCATGAAAATAAAATATGAAATATATTAACGTCAATGATACATTCAATGTATTGTGGAGAAAAAACCTAGTTTATATTATGTATCTTTAGCTAAATCCCCATGAATTTTACTCATTATATAGAAACTTCCTTTTCAAATAAAACTCTCCTCTGTATCTTCTATACTATCTATTCTTCTTCAAAGTAATATCTTTACAAATTTCACTATAACAGTAATGCGCCAATATGGCATTCTTACTCTTTCATTTTAAGGCGGCCAATCCGAACCAGCGAATACATATGACAAAAAAAAAAAAAGAAGAAGAAAACATCCCTACGTTACGCACAGACATTATTGATGTATATATATTTATATATATATATATATATATATATATATATATATATATATATATATATATATGTATATATATATATATATATATATATATATATATATATATATATATATATATATATATATATATGGATGTGCCGTTTATGCTTATTTACAATATATTCATATACACGTACACACACAAATCCACACACACACACACACACACACACACACACACACACACACACACACACATATATATATATATATATATATATATATATATATATATATATATATATATATATATATATATATATATATATATATATGCGTGTGTGTTATCTTCATCAAGACCTGTTGCTAGTCCACTGCAGGACAAAGCCCTCAGACATACTTCCACTGGCGTCTGTCTGTGGTCTTTCTATACCAGTCTCATTCCCGCAAATTTTCTTAGCTCGTCAATCCAATGTCTTCCTTTCATTTTTATGCTTCATTTGCAGTCTCTAGGGACCTATCCTGTTATTTGTTTTGCCCATCTACTATCTGTTATTCTTATCATATGTCCTGCCCATGCTAATTTAGATATTTTTCTTACTTGTTGATAGAATATTATCTACTCCAGCTTGCTTTCGTAGGCCTATTTCTCTTTTTTTTGTCTCTTGGTGTTTATCCCATCATTATTTTTTCCGTAGCTCTTTGAGCTGTAAAGAGCTGGAGTTTTAGGGTTTTAGTAAGGTTTTAGGTTACTGGTGCATAAGTTAATTCTGACAGGAACATCTGATTAAAACCTTTTCTTTTTAGAGAGAATGGCGTTTTACTTTTATGATCTCATTTTGTTTATTAAAAGCTCCCCATCCCATTCTTATCCTTCATTTAATTTCGGTCTTATGTCCTGGGGAAACATTTACTGACTGTCCTACGGATGTATATTCATTAACCATCTCTAGAGGTTCATCCAGAATATTTATTTGTTGTCTCCGCATTTTCATTGAACATTATCTTAGTTTAGTCATTTTTTTCAGTTCTACATATCTGCTTTCTCTATGAAAATCTTCTATTATATTTTGTAGTTCCTCCC
>NC_090744.1:14290154-14295154 GCF_036898095.1 Palaemon carinicauda | reverse complement strand
AAAAGAAAATTGTGAATCAATAATAATATTTTCGGTAACAAAATTTGATGATATTCAATCAAAAAAGAAGTAAACAAAATTTTCATGTTGTAACTTACAAATAACGCTGCGTTACGTTTGGACAGATGCTACAGTTTGGACAAGGACACTCTGGTGGACCAGACAAACAGGACTCTTGCACAGGAGACAGGCAGTGTTTGTCTTGCGGTCGTCCCTAGGCGGGCAGCTGTGACAGCGAATCCTTTTAGGGAGTTTTCTGTGGCCAACGGGAATTCGATGTCTTGGTGGGACCTGCTCAGGTATCTTGAAAGTATCCACCATGATTTGACGGAGTCCTTTCGACAAACTTTGTGACGTTAGATACCGATGTATTGCCTGGGGAGCACACAACTCGTAGGCGATATCTCTGAGGAACGTTCGCTTTGGCACTGGCTTGGCGAAAGGCATGGACGTATAGAGAATATAAGAATTGACCATTATTATATTCAATATCCCATAAAAGAGAGTCAGAGGCCAGCGTCGTGACTTACGAATACAACTAGATGTAGAACACATCTGGTTGAATGTGTCTACACCTCCCTTTGAATCTGAATCTGAATGTCGGTCTTCCTTTTTTCGACTTCAGACGGATCATGATGCAGGGAACTCAACAGCATCACCTTCTTAGTCCTACTAATTTGCTGACACTGTAGAGTTAGATTGTGTTCGTAATTGAATACTGCCACTGAGTCCTTTGGGGGAAGCACCTTCTCCGTAAGTTCCTTAGGAATATAAGGCTTTTGGCGAATGGTGCCACACAAATGCATGTCCTTATCCAAGAGTGACAAAGCAAGCGGTAGCATCGTGAAAAAGTTATCCGTCGTCACTGTGCGGCCACTTCTCTGAAAAGGTGCCACAAGATCAGACATAAAAACTTCTCCAAGCGTCGATCCTCTAGGTATCTGGACAGTGTCCTTCCCCAAGTACGCAATCGCATTACACATGTAATGCGTATCGGCATCACACGGCAATACAATCTTGATACCATATCTAGAAGAAGGGAAATGGAATTAGTAACTAATAAAGGTAAAAAGATAAAAAAATAAAAAAAAATACACAATATACAATTATATTACTAATCAATATAGTAATAATAATAATAAAATAATAATAATAATAAATATATAAGAAAAACATTTACAAATACGAAAGATAAATTATCAGTTATATAAATGAACAAGTTATACATAGATAGAGATAGAATAGATGATATATTATGATTTAGATACATAAATCATATAGCAAGTTCTTTACTTCACAATATATATATATATATATATATATATATATATATATATATATATATATATATATATATATATATATATATATATATATATATATATATATATATATATATATAAATTTTTATAATTTCAAAACAATAATAACATGTGCAAATATAAAAAACAAAGAATTTTACTTACTTAGCAGGTTTATTTGGTATGTACATCTTGAATGGACAGCGCCCCCGGAAAGGGACAAGCTGTTCATCCACAGTCAGATGTGGTCCTGGGGTGTAATTGTTTCGTCAATTGGTCACCACCTGATCGAAGAGTTTTCTAATGGGTGCGAGGCGATCCACTTTCACCCTCTCTACTCTGGTGGCCGAATCATCGAACCAAATTACCCTCACCCACAGGGTGAAACGACGCTCGTTCATTGTACATCTGTACAAAGGATTTCCCTCTGTGAGGTTCCACATGTCCCAGGTCGGTGTATGGTTGTCCGCCCGCACTGCCGTCATTATTAGGATACCAATAAACGCCTTCAGTTCCCTCAGGTCAATGTCCCTAAGGGCAACGTTGCCCTTATGATGATAATGACTCCTCAATAGGGCAAGGCGTTCATTAGAATGCAAAACAACCTCGGCTAGCATGCGGTCGCTCAAAAAGAGCGAGAAAATGTCGGACACTTTGCTCGTTCCCAACGTGAGAGAAGTGGGACCCCCAGGCTCAATCCTTGGTGTGAACATATGGGGGAGGGTGGGATTTGGGTCTCTATGCCAAACAGTACCGTCGCGACCTTTCACCGATTCAGCATCAATGTGGGTGATTGCCGTCCCCCTGGCTGCCTGTAGACCACCCCTTCTCCTCTTCCTGCTTCTCTCCTCCACTGGCGTGAGCTGAGGTACCGTTACTGGGGGCGGACCACGTGAAGTCGATGGCACAGGACTTGTTATTGTGCTGACTGGGACAACATGAGAACCAGAAGCCCCTTGGAGGAAAAATGTAGCATTAATCCTCCTAGAGAAGCCCCAACCCCCTCTTCCTCCCCCACATCGTCGTCGGCTTCTCCATCACCATTCCCTAAGGCGATAATTTCAGGATTTTGGGTCACCTCCTGTTCCTCCCTTGTGTATCTAGGCATCTTGAACTTCTATTTTACCAGCTCAAAGAACAGCTTCGCTCACAGCATACACAAACAGACATATTTTTACACCTGACACCAATATGTCCCATGTTGACGGATAGTGAGACATCGGAACATGGGTTTTTTTCACTTTATTACAAAGGTTTGTAAGTACACTGTGGCGGGATGTTGCAAAACAACCCCCACACCCTTGAATCACTCTAAACAGACCAATGTCTCCTCAATACAACCTTTCCCCTTACGTTATCAGCAGCGGGACTCTTGGACAAAAGGACAAAAAACAAAACAAAACATAACCTTAAAAATATATATTTCTTACAAACTATAATAAATCTAACCAAAACCATCCACATTCAAAATACTTTAAACTAATCATAAACAATATTAAATATAAAATCGTAAAACCATTCAAATAAAAAAACCTTAACAAACTTAAAATTACCACACCCCAAAACCAATATTTGTTTATGTGTGGATCTCTTTATCCACACTAGGGCCAACAGTCCTTTTAGGCCAAAGCCACAACTCTCTGGCAGACGCAACACTGGTACAATCTGCTATAACTGCCTCACTTAATTGGGCAGTCTATATCATCATTATCATCATCATCATCAATAACAGCAAT
Organism: Palaemon carinicauda; assembly: GCF_036898095.1. Taxonomy (NCBI): domain Eukaryota; kingdom Metazoa; phylum Arthropoda; class Malacostraca; order Decapoda; family Palaemonidae; genus Palaemon; species Palaemon carinicauda. The sequence continues at coordinate 14,292,117 of NC_090744.1, read as the reverse complement.
CGAAATCGTAATTGTAATAAACAGGCCAGGTCGTCAACAGTTGGTCAATCCACTAGAGCATTCTAAACACAATCAAGTTCCTTAAGCAAGCCAGGTCATCAACAGTCAATTTCACATTCAAGTGAACTCTCTCCAAAGGAGGAATCATGGCCTGCAGAAATAAAAAAGAAAAACACTTACGAACACTCCTAGCTAACTAAACTATCGCACTATAACCAAAGATAAATAATAAATAGTTCCTATTATTCACAATCACGACAAGCAAAGATAAACAAAACTGTACTTACTGTTAAAATAAATAATCACTTCCACGCTGGTAAATAATAATTATAATCCAGCATTCAAATCCCAAGAACTGACGCTTACAGCAGTCAAATCAAAATAAGCATTCACCCAAGACATTCACCACTGTCGTAACCTAACTAAAAACATAAACAAACAATCTCATTTATACCAACAGTCTTTCTCACCACAAACAATCGATACACTAACTACCTCTCTCTCTCTCTCTTTCTCTCTCTCTCTCTCTCTCTCTCTCTCTCTCTCTCTCTCTCTCTCTCTCTTTCAGGATTTGGCAAACAAAAAAAATAAAAATAAAACAAAAATTAATCCTCCACAACACTATACTACACAATCGACACTCTCTCAGGTGGTAGCCTTGTCCACTTGAGCGCCCAAAGGCAACTAAACACCTCTCGCCATAAAAATGCAATCTTGCTACAACAACATGCTGAGTTACAGATTTTTGTTGGATTCTCATGATTATAGAGTTCATTTACCTTGACGCACAACACATATCTACATACGAGAAATGGGACATATATATATATATATATATATATATATATATATATATATATATATATATATATATATATATATATTGCAACGAACTTTCTTGGGGTTTTTGGTTATATTCTCATAATTGGTAAAGTAATATTTTGAGTGTCACCGAAAGTCACTTTAATCTAATTTTCTCTCCATCGCCATCTAGTGGTTGATGTGTTAGGCTCTAAGATTGGTACGTCACCCATGGAGAGTTTTGTTTTGTTTTCCATGCTCACTGTGGGGGAGTGTGGGGTGAAGTGACGAGGGACCTTTTTTGGAGGTAAATGGGAGTGAGGGAATAAGCTGCCATCTTGAAATTTGAAGGACTCACCGTGAGCTGGCTCTTCAACCACTGGAGACTACTAGTGGGAGTTATCCAGTGTCTTCAGTGGAGGAGGCGGTGGTGGATTTGATCGCCCCCTTTAGAGGAGCAGCTTAGCAGCAGTTGAATGCTCTCACTTTCTCCTGTATATGGTGAGGGTTTGCCGTAATCGTGTAAATGTTATCAGCGGGGAAAAGGACTCTCTACGGACTAGAATCCATCGCTGCTGAATTCAGGAAAGCTAAGACGTATCTTCCGTATGGTAAGGGTAGTGATTTTTGGTTTACCTCCTTTTCATCACTGAAGGAGTAGAGGGCGGCACATTTAGTGATTTTTCACCGCTGGGTCGCGCTACGCGGTTAGCGTAAGCAAGATCTCATCTACGATTGGTCCTCGGACTTTATTCGTCTTTTTGTGAAAGCCTAGAGCAGGAGTTTTTATTTTTGTGTAAATGTAGGTTAACTATTATTGTGATTTATGTGTATTGTGGGGGTGGGAAGTTTTGCATAGATTTGTATAAAGAGGGGTAGAGTTGAGGTTCGGAGACTTTCTTGCTCTTTTCTATCTCTGTTAATGTAATTGTGTAAGTGTTGAATGAATGGTAGTTTGCGAGGCTATTCTTTCCTTTTACTGCTCTCTTGCCTTTCCGTGTCGTTGTTGATGAATGGGTCCTATATGCGTTTGTTGTAATGTGCTTGTGGTTTGATATCTTCCCATTTAAAGTGATTTTCTGTGTAATTTTGTTTGTAAATAAATATTAAATATGACTCTTGCAGTGTTTTATGATTACCCACTCCTTTAATATCACAGTTA
>NC_090744.1:14275154-14285154 GCF_036898095.1 Palaemon carinicauda | reverse complement strand
AATTATTAAAACGTCTAAAAATGGGATACAGTTATTTTCTTCATTTTCTATAGTAAATTTTATAGATGGTAACAATGAATTAAGGATTGTGACAATACCCTCAAGATTAAAACTTTCTTGTAAAATACCTAGAACATATTCAACATATCGATACCAAACAATTTGGGAATACCACACTGAAGGAATTAATGTAGATTAAAAAAACTTCATATACATGGGGGGACAAACGCTTACCCATGGCCATACCAAACAGTTGTTCATAGTAATCTCCATTTAAACTAGATTCACACTTTTTAATGAACAGACAAATGAGTTCAATAACAGTATGGGTTTGTAAAGGTAAATCATAAGCATCTAAAATACTCGACAGGAAATCCAACGAACGAAGTCACATCAAAACTTACTAATGTATGTCTGGACGTAAGGTTAACTTTTTGTAATTTTTCGCAAAGATCAATGGAATTTTTTGTATGGGAGGTTGAAATAGATCCTAAGATAGGGGAAATCAATTTGAGTAAATATTTTGATAATTTATAGTTAATTGAACCTGTTGCACTAGTAATTGGTCTGATTGAATTTCCTGTTTTATCAGTTTCAATTAAACCATATAGATATGGCAAAGACGGACCAGTAGCGATAAAAGCACCAATTAAAGATTTTTCTTGTATTAGGATAGATTTTAAGTTTTTGTTAAAATTTTTGATGGCATCGTGTAGGGAATAAATGCTTAATTTTATGCAAGTGGAAACATCTGATAAAAGTACATACATCTTTTCTAAATAAGTGGTTTTGTTCATTATAACTAATACATTTCTGTTTTTCTGAGGTTAAACTAACTAGTTTAGCTTTTCGATCTCGTGAAATTAAAGCTCTGTTGATGGACCTTGATCCTTATGGAGGTGTAGACCAAAATGGTATTTTTCCTTCGTATTTTATAAAGACTGCAGATTTCTCAGCTCCAAAGTTATCTGTTATTTTGCACAATTGAGTAAGATGAGGAGCTTTTAGCACTAGTTGGAGAATTGGTAATGTTACTCCACTATATGTTTGTGGGAGCTCAAGTCCAACTGATTGCCGCCCAATTTCCATAACTCCGTATATCATCTAAAGATTTTGAACGTCTTAATAGGTTTGCTGAAGGTAATCATCTGTTCCCTAGTTTATAAATTTGTTTTCATAAAGGCCTTGGATTATGTGATGCCCTTCTTACAATCTCCAATACTGTACAGAAATCCTTTGATTTTGGTCAGGAAGTTCGTATGATTGGCCTTGATCGTGGTGCGGCCTTTGGCCGTATTATTCATAAGGCCCTTGTTTTCAAACTCAAACAGTAGGGAGTTGGGGGGGGGGGGGGGTTCTATGCATTATTATTGAATTACAAAGCAATAGATTTCAAAGAGTTGTTTTTGATGGGCACTATTGTGAGTATAGGAATGTGATATCTGGTGTTCCTCAGGGTAGTGTTCTTGGCCCATTACTTTTCATACTATATACACATGACATGTGGTTGGCTTAGAAAACAAGTTTGTTGCATATGTAGATGATACTACTCTCTTTGCATCAATTCCATCTCCTGAATGTAGATATGGGGCTGCTGAATCCCTTAATAGAATCAGTGCATGGTGCAAATTATGGGGTATGAAGTTGAATCCTAACAAAACTCAAAGTATGATTGTAAGTAGGTCAAGGACAGTGGCTCCTCAACATCCGGATCTTAGCATTGGTAATGTTTCTTTAACTTTGCATAACTCTTGAAATCTTAGGTGTGATTTTTGACAGCATATTTACATTCAAGAAACACATAAGGTTCGTGTCTTCTTCAATTGGATGAAAAATTGGCGTATTGAGAAATTTTTTTAAGATTTTTGGTGATAATCTATTCTAAAGAAGTATTCTAATTCTTTTATTCTTCCTTGTTTCGAGTATTGTTCTCCTTTCTGGTCTTTAGCTGCTCATCCTTATCTTAATCTGTTGGAGAGGAACTTATGGCCTATCAAATTTCTTATTTCTGATCTAGATATTAATCTTTGGCACCATCATCAAATTAGTTCATTATGCATGTTGCATAAGGTTTTTCATAATTCTGACCATCCTTTACATTCAGCTCTTCATGGACAGTTCGTAATACTAGGTACGCAGTTAATTCTAATAGTCAGGCCTTCTCCATCATGAGGCTCAATACTACACAGTATTTTGTAAGTTTTATTCCAGTTGTTATTAAGTTGTGGAATGATCTTCCTAATTTGGTAGTTGAATCAGTAGAACTTCATTCAAAGTTGCAGCATATGTTTTTATGTTGAACAGACTGACAGTCTTTTTATAGTATATATGTTATCTGTTTTAATAATGTCAATGTTTTGAGAAATATTTTATTTTAATTTGTCATTACTTCTTATATCGTTTATTTATTTCCCTGTATCCTTTCCTCACTGTGCTATTTTTCCCCTGTTGGAGTCTTGGGCTTTTCTATCTAGGATTGTGGCTTAGCTTGTAATAATAATAATAATAATAATAATAATAATAATAATAATAATAAGAAAACTGATAGCCGTATCATGATTGATATTTGTAATGAGTTTACAGCAAAGCATCAACATCGTTAGTATATTTTTGGTAAATTAATCATGTAGGTGCTTTAGTATAAACAATGTGTTCACATTTTAATTGATCACATGAAAATTGGCAAAAATTAGGATTTTGTGGTTGTTACATTCAGCTGTCGGATTCCAGTAAATCTCAATTAAGGGTGTTCCCTCGTAAAAGGATTTCTCAAACTTTACCCCGCCCCCCAACGAAAAAGTCGCTCGTACGCCCTTGTATCGTACGCCCTTGTATTGTGCAAATTTCAGGGCACAGCGGTGTAACTGAAATGCCTCCACGTGAGCAGTTCACTCAAGTCTCTCCCTCTATGGAAGCTGATTCACGCTGTGTGGTTTGTTTAAGTCTCGTCTTCGTACGGCTTTCGTTCGTAAATTATTGTTACATAGAAACTAATGGATGTGTTCACACTATACTGTTCGGTCTTCGTTCGCCTTCCGTACGGCTTTCGTTCGTACGGCTCGGATATGTTTGGAAGAAATCTCCGACGTACGAATCGTATATGTAATCTACCACTCAGTGAGAACAGAGATATGTATCAGTTTCGGTCACGTTTCGGGGATGACTTAAAAATATAAAAGACATTTTTACTGACGTGGCCAATTGTCAGCTACTTAGACAATAATGAATGGTAAGAGGTTGATAGAAATTGAAGGTAGGCTATCCAAAAACATAAGCTTTCTCTCTCTCTCTCTCTCTCTCTCTCTCTCTCTCTCTCTCTCTCCATATATATATATATATATATATATATATATATATATATATATATATATATATATATATATATATATATATATATATATATATATATATATATATATATATATTATTTGGTTAATATCATGTTAATAATAGTTTTGTGTAATAACATGTTTAGTGAATAATAATATTTGTGTAATAAAACGTTTAGTGAATAATAATATTTGTATGATAAAATTTTGATTGTATAACACATCGAATTTGATAATATTAATCTGAGGCAGTCAGTCTCTCACGTAGTGAAATGCCGTTTTTCTCGAACGTTAGTATTACCGCTCACTTCGTCCATGCCTACACCCATCGACTAGTCTAGCCTATTCTTTCTACATTTTCCTTTGTCCTCATACACCAAACATTTATTTTTTTCCCTGAAGGGGTTGACTACTTTATTGTAATTGTTCAGTGATTACTTTCCTCTTGATAAGGGTAGGAGAGACTCTTTAGCTAGAGTAAGCAGTTCTTCTAGAAGGATATTCCAAAACCAAACCATTGTTTTCTATTCTTGGGTATTGCCATAGCCTCTGTACCATGGTCTTCCAATATCTCGGGGTAAAGATCTCTTGCTTGAGGATACAATCAGGCACAGTATTCTGTCTTATTTTTCTTCCACTTACTTTTTAAACTTTTTATAGTTCATATATGAAATATTAATTTTGATGTTATTCTCTTGAAATAGTTTACTCTAATTGTTAATTACTTCTTTTGTAGTTTATTTATTTCTTTGTTTCCTTTCCTCACTGGGCTATTTTCCCTGTTGGAGCCCTTGGGCTCATAGCATGCTGCTTTTCCAAATAGTATTGTAGCTTAGCATGTATTACTACTACTGCTACTACTACTACTACTACTACTACTACTACTGGCAATAATAATAATAATAATAATAATAATAATAATAATAATAATAATAATAATAATTAGATATATGAATTGAAATATTGGGATTCTAAATTATTGGTAAGACTTTGTTGCAACGTCTAGTAATTATTTACAGATAGTCCAGTAGTCTCCCTCTAGTCTAACGTTTTCTTTATTAGGCCCTTTCGTCATCTATAAGTAATGCTATTGCAGGGAGTTGCCATAGAGTAATTGATTTTGGTGCCATATCGCAGCAACAACTGGATCCAGACTGAACGTATACAAAACGTTCAGTGTGATTACACTGGCATTTTGCTGGAACGTAAACGAACCATGTGTGTACGAAAACAAACGGTACAATATGAATCGCTTATAACTCGTCACTGGTCATATATAAATAAAACAGGGACCCATTCTCCCAAATGTTACTGTAGGACTAGAAGTGTCCAGGGCTAACTCACACGCACGCCGGACTGCTGAGGACGAAGTAGTTATGAGAAGTATCCAGAAACTCTCGTTCTAGAATACAACAATGTTTTTGAATTACAAAGTTTATATTTTTACATTGATATTAAATAGGCAAACAGAAGCTTTTTTCACAGTTCCTATAATACAATCTAAATCAATTTAAAGTATATATAACAATAGATATCTCCAAGTGTTTTAAAATAAGATTCATCTATACCCTGTCTTTGAAGGGCATTCATTTCTGTCGAGTTTTTACAGAATCAAAAGCTTTTTCATAGACTTCAAGTCATGCACAGTGGTTTAATGTCATACGTGGTGGTTTGTCATACTATATTGATTTTTCCACTAGCCGGTTAATTACATGGATATGGTTAGTTGTTGAATACACACATTTGAAGCCTGCCTGGTCTTTTGGTTGACTAAAGTCTACATGTCTTTCTATTTGGACTTATATGATCTTTGTATATATATATATATATATATATATATATATATATATATATATATATATATATATACATACATGTATACCGTATATATATATATATATATATATATATATATATATATATATATATATATATATATATATATATATATATATATATATATATATATATATGCAAAGATCATATATATTACAAGGAGTAAACTTTTTGTTGGTAATTTTTCAGGTCTTTTGTGTCTCCCTTTTAGTGAATTAGTAAAATGATAAAGTTTTTTCATCCTGTAGGTACAGAGCATACTTGAAGACATTTGGTGTCAAGTTAGGTCATCTTCTACTGCTACTTAATCTCTTCCCATGCCTTTTAATGCTTTCTTTACCTATACTGATATGTTTGGTATCGGCTCTGGTGTTTTGTTATTTCTGTTAGCAATGTTATTTCTTATATCAATATTGTATAGCATTGTGTAGAAATCCTTAGTAATTTTTATCACTCCATCTCTATTGTTGATAACATTTCTATTTTCACCCCTTAATGCAAACACCTGTTGGCACGCTGTTCCAAGTCTTCTTTTCATTCATGTGATGCTTCTTCCTTTCCTTATTGTTTCCTAAATTTTGGGTTGATTTTGTTTACAAATATATTGGGTTTTTAGTTTGTTAATTGTTTTGGATAGTTCTGCTAAATCTGTTTCCTCTCTCTTGGATTTTAACTCCAATTCCAATCTTTTCTTTATTAGGTTTTTTATCCTATCTGACACATTTTCTTGCTCTTGTTTAGGAACTTTTCCACCTATCTATTGTGCTGATTCCAATAAAAAACTATGTAAATTATTGATTATTTTATTTTTACTTTCTTATTTGCTTCTGTCAAAAATTAATAATTAAATAACTAAAATGGGCTGGTGACTGGGAAAGTAATGCTCAGGAATCAGGACTGGCGGTCATCGACCTGAGTGTGACCTCGTCTCCACAATCCTGGGCTCGGAAATCTATTTGAATCAGTTTCTTACTGGCACAATTCATCTGCTTGCTAGCTCAGCACAAATATTCTGAGTTCGTTTTGTATATCAACAGGCACACCGGAGAGAGGGGATGGAAGGAGGCGAGAAATGCCAGATGCAGTTTCTTCAACAGGCAATGCTACCTAGAGGCCAGGCAGGAGCTCATAATCCCTAGCAATAGGCGCTCTAATAAGAACGGCTGATAAGACGTGTTGTACCTACTCCAAAGTTATCTATTGCTGATTCTCTCCTCTTATTTTAGCTAGTTTAGCATTGAAATTACCCCTAAAACAGTAAATAGAGCCTTAATTTTTTTATGGGATATTGTTGGTGCACTCATTTGAATGATCATCAATTTATACTTCTTATTTTGTTTGATAATTAGTCCTGCAATTCCTTCATTAATTATAAAAAAAAAAAATATAAGAAGTATAAGTTGATGAGCATATAAATGAATGCACCAACAACATCCCAAACAAAGGAATAGGAGGATCTGGGAAAAAAAAAAACAAATTGAGGCTCTATTTATTTTTTTAGGGGTGATTTCAATGCTAAACTAGCTAAAATAAGAGGAGAGAATCAGCAGTAGATAACTTTGGAGTAGGTACAACACATGTCTTATCAGCTGTTCTTATTGGAGCGCCTATTGCTAGAGATTATGAGTGCCTGCCTAGCCTCTAGGTAGCATTGCCTGTTGAAGAAAATGCATCTTATATGTTACCTGCAAGATATTTATTAATAAGAAAACCCACTCCATTGCCTTTGTTCTTTTCATGTCCGCTGAAAAAAAAATTATGGCCCTCTGTTTACTCTACCTGTATAAAGCATTCTCACTATTTCTAATTGACTCCATCCTATTTTATTCCATTTCATTTATTTCAGCTCTCCTAATAACTCAGCAAGATTTTTCCCAGACAGACTCCTGACGTATGTTGCAAATTTCAGTTTCCAACGGTGGCCTATTTTAGTCCAGAGAATTTTAGCATCCTCCGCAGTGGGATGTAACTATTCGCTACTGTACCAACCGTGTGTCACACGATCGTACATAGTTCATTTTGTGTTTGTATCTTCGCTCTCCCCTCGCACTAAAAAGAACCTGAAAAATCATGTCTGCTTTCTTCCTCTGTAACAGTGTCAATATTTGAACATGAAAATTCTTGTTGCTTTGAGATTTTGTATATAAAGGAGAGTGTTCTATAATAAACTAACTCAGTTGCTTTCACACAGCCTTTGAGTTTACAACCTTCTCTCGGCTCCGTCACATTGGTGACCCCGGAAGTCGACTCGCTCCCACCGCCTTCCACCCCCACCCCCCTCGCCCCTCCATCGTTGGTACTATGACGGACTCTACAGAAGTTGGTGCTGCGGCTGCCCCATTGAAACTTTCACCGTTCGCCAGCGGAGAAGCGTTTGCTTGGTTTCAGCGCGCAGAAGTCCAGTTTCGCATCAAGGGCGTGACTCGCTCAACCACCAAAGCAGATTATGTTCTCGCAGCGATACTCGAGGACACCTTCCCGGAAATATCTGACTGGCTTTGTGAACAAGGAGACATCCTCAAAACATACATTCTGCAGCAGTACTCGCTGTCGCCAGCTGCCCGTGTAGCAAAGCTTTTTCAGCTCTCGCAACAACCGTTTGGGGACCAAAGGGCTTCGCTTGCCCTCAGGGAAATAACCAGTATCGCTCGCCTTCAACCTGCCGCAGACGGCTCTCCTCGTGAGGTGAACCTACTTCGTGCCCTCTGGATACTCCGTTTACCCGGACTTATACGCGCTGCCATACCCGATGTCGATAGTTTACCCATAAAGGACTTGATGACCAAAGCCGACGCCCTTATGGACAGCCACTTCAAGACCTCCATCAACGTCTCCACCCCTGACGAAGAGGATGCCTATTCAACGTCAACCGAAGCTGACATGAATGCCGTAGGACATACACGCCTACACCGTAACGTGCCAAAGCAGCGACAAAGCCGCCCACCACCCACCAATTGCTCGCGCCCCAACAAACGACTTCTTCAGCCACTTACTACCTCCCATCCACCGCAGTTTTGCTACTACCATTTCAGATTCGGGGCAACTGCGAAGAAATGTGCCGAGGATTGTCAGTGGCCAAAAAACGTGTAAGTAGGCCATCGCTCGTGACGGTGGCCTCCCGTGTTTCTAATCTTTTCTTTTTACAAGATGCAGAAACGGGCGTGCGATTTTTGGTGGACACGGGTGCTTGTCGTTCTCTTTTGCCAAGGAACTCTTCAAGACACAACGTAGTCTGTCTACATCTGCCGACGTCCGCTTGGTAGCTGCCAAAGGATCTGCGATACCCACCTACGGTTACGAGAACCTCATATTATCGTTCGGAGACGGTAAATTCAATTGGAAGTTTCTCGTTGCTGACGTCACATTGCCAATCCTCGGTGCGGATTTCCTCTATCATTTCCATCTTCTGGTCGATGTCGCCCACCGACGATTGGTCAACGCAGACTTGTACTTGTTAACACCTCTTCAACCCACCCCCTCTAACATCGCTTTCCACATTAGCGCACCCACGGATGCCAACGCCCACCTCCTCACGTCATACCCGGAAGTTTTCCGTCCAGAACTTCGCCAAACGCCCACGGTTTCTGCCAAGCACGGTATTTATCACCATATCAAGACGACGGGACCCCCAGTCTTCGTAAAATTCAGGGGTCTGGCACCAGAACGATTGGCAGCCGCCAAACAGACGTTCGCCGAAATGGAGGAAATGGGCCTTTGCTAAAAGGCCTCAAGCCCATGGTCGTCAACCTTACATATCGTTCTGAAGAAAGACGGCTCCCTCCGTCTGTGCGGGGATTACAGGCGCCTGAACATGCAAACAGAACCGGATCACTACCCCCTCCCAAACATTGCCGACGTGACCTCCTACCTGCACAAAGTAATGGTTTTCTCTATGCTCGACCTCCTGAAGGGGTATTATCAGGTGCCTATGAACCCAGAAGACATCCCCAAGACCGCCATCACCACTCCGTCTGGTACATACACCTTCAATTACTCCTGTTTTGGCCTTCGTAATGCTGGGGCCACGTTTCAACCTCACATAGATGGCATCTTAGGGGACCTTCCTTTCTGTGTATGTTATGTGGACGACATATTTGTGTTCTCACCCTCAAAAGAGGAACACCTCCGTCACCTGCGCATTGTGCTCGACCGCCTGCAACAAAATGGCCTTGTAGTCCGGTATGACAAGTGTACCTTTGGCGCCAACGAAGTGTCGTTCTTAGGACACCGCATCACTCCTGAAGGAGTCCAACCCCTCCCTGAGAAGGTAGCAGCCATTCAGAACTTCCCCGTGCCCTCGACCGTCAAAGCTCTGCAGGAATTATTGGGCATGATCAACTATTATCACCGTTTTCTGCCAGCCATTGTGCCACTCTTGCTCCCCTCTACGCCTCCCTCAAGGGCAAGCCAAAGGACCTGAAGTGGGGTCCCCTTCGAGAAGCAGCCTTCTGCAATGCAAAGAAGGCCCTATCAACTGCTGCGGCTCTCACTTTTCCTATCCCACCTGCCCCTCTCCTTCCCTCCACCGATGCGAGCGACGTCGCTATTGGTGCAGTACTCGAGCAGGTGGTCAACGGCTCGCCCTGCCCATTGGCCTTCTTCACCAGAAAACTGTCCAATGCAGAATCAGGTTATTCTACCTTCGATCGAGAATTGCTGGCGGTGCACTTGGCTGTCCGTCACTTTCGCCATTTCTTAGAAGGTAAGCCCTTCGTCATTCGCACAGACCACATGCCTCTGGTGCACGCCTTTACTCGACAGTCTGATGCCTGGTCCGCCCGGCAACGCCGACATCTCTCCGCCGTGGCTGAATACAATTGCACCCTTTAATACGT
>NC_090744.1:14237654-14265154 GCF_036898095.1 Palaemon carinicauda | reverse complement strand
CAAGAATATATATAGATAGGGCAACTTACGCTTCGGATATGTCCACAAAATGGCCGCCAACCACACTGACTCAGACTCCCTGTTCTGCCTCCTGAAATGTAGGAAGGGTATGTCAATTTCAAGGTGTTATTTACTAATCTAATTATTCTTGGATATACATAAAAATTGTATGGTGGGTTGCTGGATGATTGTCGATTATTTTACGAATATAAAATTAGAATGCTGACCCAAAAAAAATTTTTGAAGGGAAATAAAATCGAAAAAAAAGAAAATTGTGAATCAATAATAATATTTTCGGTAACAAAATTTGATGATATTCAATCAAAAAAGAAGTAAACAAAATTTTCATGTTGTAACTTACAAATAACGCTGCGTTACGTTTGGACAGATGCTACAGTTTGGACAAGGACACTCTGGTGGACCAGACAAACAGGACTCTTGCACAGGAGACAGGCAGTGTTTGTCTTGCGGTCGTCCCTAGGCGGGCAGCTGTGACAGCGAATCCTTTTAGGGAGTTTTCTGTGGCCAACGGGAATTCGATGTCTTGGTGGGACCTGCTCAGGTATCTTGAAAGTATCCACCATGATTTGACGGAGTCCTTTCGACAAACTGTGTGACGTTAGATACCGATGTATTGCCTGGGGAGCACACAACTCGTAGGCGATATCTCTGAGGAACGTTCGCTTTGGCACTGGCTTGGCGAAAGGCATGGACGTATAGAGAATATAAGAATTGACCATTATTATATTCAATATCCCATAAAAGAGAGTCAGAGGCCAGCGTCGTGACTTACGAATACAACTAGATGTAGAACACATCTGGTTGAATGTGTCTACACCTCCCTTTGAATCTGAATCTGAATGTCGGTCTTCCTTTTTTCGACTTCAGACGGATCATGATGCAGGGAACTCAACAGCATCACCTTCTTAGTCCTACTAATTTGCTGACACTGTAGAGTTAGATTGTGTTCGTAATTGAATACTGCCACTGAGTCCTTTGGGGGAAGCACCTTCTCCGTAAGTTCCTTAGGAATATAAGGCTTTTGGCGAATGGTGCCACACAAATGCATGTCCTTATCCAAGAGTGACAAAGCAAGCGGTAGCATCGTGAAAAAGTTATCCGTCGTCACTGTGCGGCCACTTCTCTGAAAAGGTGCCACAAGATCAGACATAAAAACTTCTCCAAGCGTCGATCCTCTAGGTATCTGGACAGTGTCCTTCCCCAAGTACGCAATCGCATTACACATGTAATGCGTATCGGCATCACACGGCAATACAATCTTGATACCATATCTAGAAGAAGGGAAATGGAATTAGTAGCTAATAAAGGTAAAAAGATAAAAAAATAAAAAAAATACACAATATACAATTATATTACTAATCAATATAGTAATAATAATAATAAAATAATAATAATAATAAATATATAAGAAAAACATTTACAAATACGAAAGATAAATTATCAGTTATATAAATGAACAAGTTATACATAGATAGAGATAGAATAGATGATATATTATGATTTAGATACATAAATCATATAGCAAGTTCTTTACTTCACAATATATATATATATATATATATATATATATATATATATATATATATATATATATATATATATATATATATATATATATATATATATATATATATATATATATAAATTTTTATAATTTCAAAACAATAATAACATGTGCAAATATAAAAAACAAAGAATTTTACTTACTTAGCAGGTTTATTTGGTATGTACATCTTGAATGGACAGCGCCCCCGGAAAGGGACAAGCTGTTCATCCACAGTCAGATGTGGTCCTGGGGTGTAATTGTTTCGTCAATTGGTCACCACCTGATCGAAGAGTTTTCTAATGGGTGCGAGGCGATCCACTTTCACCCTCTCTACTCTGGTGGCCGAATCATCGAACCAAATTACCCTCACCCACAGGGTGAAACGACGCTCGTTCATTGTACATCTGTACAAAGGATTTCCCTCTGTGAGGTTCCACATGTCCCAGGTCGGTGTATGGTTGTCCGCCCGCACTGCCGTCATTATTAGGATACCAATAAACGCCTTCAGTTCCCTCAGGTCAATGTCCCTAAGGGCAACGTTGCCCTTATGATGATAATGACTCCTCAATAGGGCAAGGCGTTCATTAGAATGCAAAACAACCTCGGCTAGCATGCGGTCGCTCAAAAAGAGCGAGAAAATGTCGGACACTTTGCTCGTTCCCAACGTGAGAGAAGTGGGACCCCCAGGCTCAATCCTTGGTGTGAACATATGGGGGAGGGTGGGATTTGGGTCTCTATGCCAAACAGTACCGTCGCGACCTTTCACCGATTCAGCATCAATGTGGGTGATTGCCGTCCCCCTGGCTGCCTGTAGATCACCCCTTCTCCTCTTCCTGCTTCTCTCCTCCACTGGCGTGAGCTGAGGTACCGTTACTGGGGGCGGACCACGTGAAGTCGATGGCACAGGACTTGTTATTGTGCTGACTGGGACAACATGAGAACCAGAAGCCCCTTGGAGGAAAAATGTAGCATTAATCCTCCTAGAGAAGCCCCAACCCCCTCTTCCTCCCCCACATCGTCGTCGGCTTCTCCATCACCATTCCCTAAGGCGATAATTTCAGGATTTTGGGTCACCTCCTGTTCCTCCCTGACCTCCTACTCCAACTCATCGATATTGATAAATTCGTCGTCACTGATGTCATCAATCTCCAAAGCATCATCGACATCACTATCGAACTGCTCTAAGAGCTGATTTATGGCATCCAAGCCCAATGATTGCCTCCTGCTTGCCATTTTGATATCTGCAAAGAATGAGAAAAAATTAGAAATACGCATTCGATGAAAAATGGATCCCCTACCAATATATCTGAGGCAAAAAACAATGTCATGCATGGGTAGCCAGATCATCTAGAAACCCTTTCCAACACTATAAAAATATAAGTTTTACGACAAAACTTGCCAATTCATTACGGTAACATGACTAAGCAAAAAAAATGCAAAACAAATAAAAATGGTCACTTGATGAAAAATAGCAACGTGCTAATGGTGGTCCATTCAGAAAAAAAAAATTCAGCCACGTGCTAGGAAAACCATCAAGGCACATTTTCCGACAAATAAACATCTAAATGAATCATTACTCTGTGATAGTTACTTAGTACGTAGTAATTTTGAAAGAAATGGGAAAAAACGAAAAAATGGCAAACACAGGAAAATCGAACACATACCTATATTATTATTAGCCAAGCTTCAAGCCTAGTTGGAAAAGTAAGATGCTCCAAGTAAGGGCTCCAACAGGGAAAAATAGCCTAGTGAGGAAAGGAAATAAGGAAATAAATTAATGATGAGAATAAATTAACAATATATCATTCTAAAAACAGTAACAAATATATACGCCATATCTGGCTAAAAAAAAAAGAAAGGTATGGGTAGCCAGATCATCTAGAAACACTTTCCAA
Organism: Palaemon carinicauda; assembly: GCF_036898095.1. Classification (NCBI taxonomy): domain Eukaryota; kingdom Metazoa; phylum Arthropoda; class Malacostraca; order Decapoda; family Palaemonidae; genus Palaemon; species Palaemon carinicauda. The sequence continues at coordinate 14,261,692 of NC_090744.1, read as the reverse complement.
CACTATAAAAATATAAGTTTTACGACAAAACTTGCCAATTCCTGACGGTAACATGACTAAGCAAAAAAATGCAAAACAAATAAAAAGGGGCACTCGCGAAAAAATGGCCAACATTCTAATATACGGCATCTCAGATAAAAAAAAAAGACATGCACGTGTTAGCCCAACCATCAAGGCACACTTTGTAACAAATACACATGAAAAAAAAATCAATACTATATGGCAATTCCTTACGCCGTATTAAATTTTTACAAATATTGAAAAAAAAACAGAAATTGGCAACCGCAGGAAAACACGCCACATACCGATAGCATCTCCGGCGTACCTGACAAAAACAAAGTCATGCATGGGTAGCCAGATCATCTATACACACTTTCCAATGCTATAAAAATAAAAGTTTTTCGATATTATTTGCTAATTTCTCACGGAAAAATGACTTATCCAAGAAATGAAAAAAACTGAAAAAGGGACACTTGATGAAAAATAGCAACGTGCTAATGGTGGTCCATTCAGAAAAAACAAAAATTTCAGCCACGTGTTAGGAAAACCATCAAGGCACATTTTCCGACAAATAAACATCTAAATGAATCATTACTCTGTGATAGTTACTTAGTACGTAGTAATTCCGAAAGAAATGGGAAAAAACGAAAAAATAGCAAACACAGGAAAATCGAACACATACCTATATACGCCATATCTGGCTAAAAAAAAAAGATAGGCATGGGTAGCCAGATCATCTAGAAACACTTTCCAACACAATAAAAATATAAGTTTTACGACAAAACTTGCCAATTCCTTACGGTAACATGACTAAGCAAAAAAATGCAAAACAAATAAAAAAGGGCACTCGATGAAAAATAGCAACGTGCTAATGGTGGTCCATTCAGAAAAAAAAAATTCAGTCACGTGCTAGGAAAACCATCAAGGCACATTTTCCGACAAATAAACATCTAAATGAATCATTACTCTGTGATAGTTACTTAGTACGTAGTAATTCCGAAAAAAATGGGAGAAAACGAAAAAATAGCAAACACAGGAAAATCGAACACATACCTATATACGCCATATCTGGCTAAAAAAAAAGATAGGCATGGGTAGCCAGATCATCTAGAAACACTTTCCAACACAATAAAAATATAAGTTTTACGACAAAACTTGCCAATTCCTTACGGTAACATGACTAAGCAAAAAAATGCAAAGCAAATAAAAAGTGGCACTCGCAAAAAAATGGCCAACATTCTAATATACGGCATCTCAGATAAAAAAAAAAGACATGCACGTGTTAGCCCAACCATCAAGGCACACTTTCGAACAAATAAACATGAAAAAAATCAATACTATATGGCAATTCCTTACGCCGCAGTAAATTTTTACAAATATTGAAAAAAACAGAAATTGGCAACCGCAGTTAAATACCCCACATACCAATATTTACGGCGTATCTGACAAAAACAAAGTCACCGATGGGTAGCCAGATCATCTATACACACTTTCCAATGCTAAAAAAATAAAAGTTTTGCGATACTATTTGGTAATTTCTCACGGAAAAATGACTTAGCCAAGAAATGAAAAAAACTGAAAAAGGGGCACTCGCGGAAAAATGGCCAACATTCTAATATACGGCATCTCAGATAAAAAAAAAAGACATGCACGTGTTAGCCCAACCATCAAGGCACACTTTCGAACAAATAAATATGAAAAAAAATCAATGCTATATGGCAATTCCTTACGGCGCAGTAAATTTTTACAAATATTGAAAAAAAAACAGAAATTGGTAACCGCAGTTAAATACCCCACATACCAATATCTACGGCGTACCTGACAAAAACAAAGTCACGCATGGGTAGCCAGATCATCTATACACACTTTCCAGCACTGAAAAAGCAAAAGTTTTGCGACACTATTTGGCAATTTCTCACGGAAAAATGACTTGGCCAAAAAATTAAAAAAACTGAAAAAGGGGCACTCGCGGTAAAATGGTCCTCGTGGTGATGAACGGCATTTCAACTAAAAAAAAAAATCATGCACGTGGTAGCTAAATCATCCACCAAGAATTTCCACATCTGATAACCTATACAAGTTGCACCATTCTACGACAATTTCATAATACGTAATAACTTTGATAATTATGCAACTTACCTTAGAAGGGTAAACTCGGTCGCGCTCGACCCCGACGTGTCTCAGAAATCTGGGAAGGATTAAAGCTAGAGCGAAGCACGTCTGTACACTACTAGAGCGTGTGGGCAAGTGACCGACTGCAGGTCGATCACCCACAAATTCAGTCACGGGGGTGAGTCACGTGATAAAAACCTCTTTTGTTTTGACGCTCGGGGTCGCGGACGACCCACTGTACCGTTCCAGGGTTAAGTATACTCCTTGCAGCTTTTGAAATACCTTCTTCAGGATCTGGGGAAGTTCTTACCAGGTCGATGAATATACCACAATATCGTCGAGACATACGCCTACTCGTTCTATTAATCCTAGAACGCTATCCATGACAGGTTGAAAAGTAGCGGGGGCTTTCATTATACCAAATGGCATGACGGTGCATTGATATAACCCAAACAAGCTTATAAAAGCTGATGACAATTTAACGTTGTTGTTCAAATGGATTTGATAATAGCCTTTTAAAACAAGTCGAACTTGGAGATGAACCTCGCATGTCCGATATTGTCGAGTAGTTGGTCGATGATAGGTAATCGATAATTATCGGCCACACTGATCGAGTTTAACTTTCGGTAGTCCGTACACATCCTGAAAAATCTGTCTGGTTTTTTCACGAGCAAGGATGGAGATCTGTAAGAGCTAGAACTTTGTTTGGCTAATCCGTTTTGTAACAAATAGTACAATTTATTTTTCATGACTTCTCGGTGATATGGCGACAGTCGATAAGCGCGGTGTTTAAGTAGTCTTTTTGTTGTTTTAAGGTGTATCTCATGCTGCGTTAGGTTAGTTCATTTCGAGATGCCCGAGACAATTTCAGGGAAACTTCTAATAAATTGACCTAATTCCTCTTATTGCTCCCTGTTCAAATGAGTTGATCTCTCTTCAAAGTTCCGAATGATGCACAAATTATTCCCTTTGCTCACTACCCCTACCTCATATCCGTTGTAGTCTTCCATGGATGGTGTTGTTTGCACCATGCACACTTGTAAAGCTTCGACCTCGTTTTCACTTAAGTAGGGTTTCAGTAGGTTAACATCTAATTTCCTCTGACTTTTCCTTCTTCCTCGGGTTTCGATAACGTAGGTCAGGTCACTGATCTTCTGCAAAATTTTGAATAATCCCTGAACCTTGTTGGTGAGTGGGAATCTCCTTATTGGTAGGAAAACTAATACCTGTTGTCCTATCGAAAGCTGTCTGTCCTTACTTTTCCTATCGAACCTTTCCTTCAATTTTTCCTTGACTCGTCTTAAGGTTTTTTAGAGAACATTTCCTAATCTTGCTGATAATTTTCCTCAAATTCTTGACACCGAAGGGTTTGACTATAAGATAAACGAAATACCTATGGAGATTATAAAATCACTTGTTTCATTTAAAATTAAATCTCTATACAATATTCAAGTGTTTTACTTAATAAAAACAGACAACCAGATCACGAAACAAATATCTTTCACCTTACTGCAGGGCCAGTTACAAAAACTCTAAGAGGATTCCTATATGTACTCACTATGTTTACAAAAACCCGTCACACCAAAACTTTAAAATTTCACTGACCACTTTTAAAACAATACACTAGGCTGAGTATGAGGAAGAGAGTAGGAGATGGCTATGTCTTAAGTCTTAAGGCTGGATTTCTCTATCTGATCTATTCAACTCAGGGGTCGCCTTTTTATAAAACTTAGCTACTTCCAGAAGATTCCAAAAGATTTGGGAAACGTGGGGGGCTGGCCTAACAGCTACGCCAGATTTCTAACTATCACATATCAAACAGGAGAACAACCCCGCTCACAGAAACCTTCCCCAGCCAGCTCCGCCCACACTTTGTCCCTGAAATAAAAAATAACATCCCAACACTAGGATTTTCGGGAAAATTTCAAAACACATGGCACAATAATTGCTTATTTTCTTAAAAACATGATGCAATACCTCATGAAAATATGAAAGAACATTACATAAGCCCTTGTTCTCCGCTTGTATTGTCATATAACCTTCTCAAACAGATTACTCAAGGCTTTATAACAAAAATATGTGAAATAAAACGGTAATTTTTAAAGATAACGTGAATTTACATATAGTGACTTGAATAAAGATTAAAATGAAATTAACAACAAAAGTCTTACGTAATTTATATAATAAACTTACGTCCGCACAATAGGAACTCATCTTATGGGTAGGCTATTCATCTCTTCAATGCACAAATGAATTATATAGATAAATCATGAACAAACTATAGTATTTGCTCTACAGTAGACCAGCTTTGTAAGAATATATGTATATATATACATATATATATATATATATATATATATATGTATATATAAACTGTACATATATATATATATATATATATATATATATATATATATAAATTTTATATATATATACATATTGTGTATATACATATATATATATATATATATATATATATATATATATATATATATATATATATATATATATATATATATATATATATACATATTGTGTATATACACATATATATATATATATATATATATATATATATATATATATATATATATATATATATATATAAATATATATATATATATATATATATATATATATATATATATAAATATATATATATATATATATATATATATATATATATATATATATATATATATATATATATATATATATACATACATGTAAATAAATAAATATATATATACACATGTATATATATATATGTATATATATATATATATATATATATATATATATATATATATATATATATATATATATATATATATATATATGTATATATATATATATATATATATATATATATATATATACATATATATATATATATATGTATATATATATATATATATATATATATTTATATATATATATATGAGTGTGTGTTTGTTTGTGTGTTTTCTATATCATATATATATATATATATATATATATATATATATATATATATATATATATATATATACATATATATATATATATATATATATATATATATATATATATATATATAGATATATATATATATATATATATATATATATATATATATATATATATATATATATATATATACATATGTGTAAATAAATAAATATATATATATATATATATATATATATACATACATATATATATTTATATATATATATATATATATATATATATATATATATATATATATATATATATATATATATATATATATATATGAGTGTGTGTGATTGTTTGTGTGTTTTCTATATCATATATATATATATATATATATATATATATATATATATATATATATATATATTTATATGTGTCTGTGCGCGTAGTAAAAAATTTTCTGAGTTTGTCAATCCACCATCTTCTCTTCTTTCCCCAGTTTCGTTTGCAATCCTAAGGGACCCATTCTGTGATTCTTTTAATCCATATTTTATCTGTCTTTCTCATTATATCTCCTGCTCATTTCTGTTTGTTTTTATTGTTATATTATCTTCTACTTCAGTTTGCTCCTGTATCCATGTTGATCGTTTTTTTGTCTGTTTGTTTTATTCCCATCATTATTCTTTATATGGCTTTTTTTGAGTTGCAACTAGCTTTTGTTCTAAGGCAGTAAGGCTCCAAGCTTCTGATGAATAAGTTGATAATGGTACGACCATCTGATTGGATAGTTTTTATTCAAGAGAAAGAGCCATTTTTCTTTTCATTATCTCCTTTGTTTACCAAAAGATCTCCATCCTATGCATATCCTTTTTTTAATATCGGTCTCAAACAATGAATGACTGTCTTAAATAGGTAAATTCATTAACAATATCCAATGGTACCCCTTTAACCCTTATTTGTTGTGTTCTGCATTTTCATGGAACATTATATTAGTTCTGCTCATATACATTTTCAGTCATACAATTCTGCTTTTTTTATTCAAATCTTATATTGTTTTTTGCATTTTTTTCTATGATCCACTAAATAGAACTAAATCACCTGTAAATCTTAAAAGATTTTAAAGTATTTCCCATTAATGTCTATTCATGCATTTTCCCAATCTAAATTCTTAAGAAGTTCTTGTCACGATGTAAATGATTTATTTGAGATAAGGGATCCTTGTCAAACTCCTTCTCTCAATAGGAATTTTCTCACTAAATTGATGAAGATTAGTATTGCTGTACTACCCATATATATATATATATATATATATATATATATATATATATATATATATATATATATATATATATATATATATATATATATATATATATCTATATATATATATATATATATATATATATATATATATATATATATATATATATATATATGATAAATTTTGCACATTTAGACAAGTTTTTTTCATATTCAAATAAGCCATGTATTATTTTATCTATCAATGTCTGGATTCTCTTAACGACCTCGGGATCAGAGCCCCAGGCCAAATCATACAAAGACAAGAGCTTTTAACTTGCCGGGAGGCAAGCCCTGGGAAGCTTGTATGAAGCCGGTTAGAAGCTCTTGTCTTTGCGTGATTTCGCCTTGGGCTATGATCTCGAGGACGTTAAGAGATTCCTGACATTAATGAATAAAAACAAATATCGCTTATTTGAACGGCCTTATATAAACCATGATTTTATATGACCATTGCACTATTATCAAATCTATGACAAAGACAAATAAAATAATTATCAATTAAAACATTAGATAACTTTCTTCTATAAACTAGAAATTAGATGAAATTGAAAACATGAAAGTCGTTAGAAATTTAAAGATGAAATTGGAACTGAAAAACAAATGATGAATATCATAAATCGTAAGTAAAACAATAGTAGGCTTAGAAAACTAATAGCCCTAACTTGATCGATACTCGGAATGAATTTATAGTAAGGAAATAACTCGTTAGTATAATTTTGGTTAAATTCTTCAAATAGGCATACCGATATTTCACTCTTGTCATTGTGTACAAATTGTATCTGGATACATACAGATTGTCCAAAAATAATGATTTTTTGGTTCCTACGATCAGCTGTCAGATGCCGGGAAATCTCATCTAAAGGTGTTTTTGTAAAATTTTCTGGAGGAACACCGCCAGATCCCCCATTGTCATTGACTTCTCAAACTATAGTCCCCCCACTCCACAAAAAAAGACGCTCCTACGCCCCTGTTACTTGCTGCCATTTCATCATGTAGCAGAGTGATCCTATTTTGTAAAGGTAAATTAAACTCATAAGATTTTCTCTTATTACAGGACTGTTTATTTTTTTTCTTAAAATTAGTTTTTCTCTTTGTTTCATTACTTTTCATTACTTTTCACCATTTCATGATCGCTTGACTTGAACTTGTTCAATATTGTTACATCTTTAATTTAATTGACCTTCTCACTGAGAATAAAGTCTATTTCATTTTCGGTTTCTCCAATTGGCCATCTCCATGCTAATTTTCTATGTCTTTTTTTAAGAATGTTTTCATGATTTTAAGTCTGTTTTTTTGCAGAAAATTCTGTCATTCCTCGACCCTACTCTAAATTTACTTCTGCTGATTCTCCTCTCCTCTTTAGACCTACTTTAGTATTGAAATCACAGAAAGCAAACGTAAATTGCGTTTTTTTTTTTTCAAAGCTATCTCCAGATCAAAGATATCTCCAGATCTTCATAAAAAGTTTCCATTTCTTCCTCTGTATGGGATTTTGTTGTTGCATACATTTGAATGATCTCCATTTTATACTAATAGTTTGATAATGATTCCGACAATTCTATCGCTAATGCTAAAAAAAATTCTTCTATGTTACCCCCAAGATATTTACTAATAAAGGAAAGCAACTCATTTTATTCCTTACACGTCCTCTTAAGCAACAAGCAACATATATAACCCTATTTCATCTCTATATACGATTCCCAGTTCTTCTTATTTCACTCATTTGTCTAAAACCTACTATATATATATATATATATATATATATATATATATATATATATATATATATATATATATATTTATATATATGTATATATATATATATATATATATATATATATATATATATATATATATATATATATATATATATATATATATATATATATATATACTGTATATATACTGTATATGATGAGAGAGAGAGAGAGAGAGAGAGAGAGAGAGAGAGAGAGAGAGAGAGAGAGAGAGAGAGAGAGAGAGAGAAGTGTATGCTCTATTTGAATATTATTTACAATTCTGCTTGCGTCTTAATTTACCCCTTTTGCTTTTTAATGATCAGGGAAAAGTTGAATGAGTCCCATTTTGACGAAACAGATAAGAATAAAAGGAAAAGTGGTGCCGTCAACAGAGCAATCTCTACCAAATAGATACTTTACAGGAAGTGAATATTTACGATAACAAGTCCATCACATCCATAAGGGAAGGTTTGTTCACTACTTTACACAAATGGAGAGAAATAAATTTTTTTTTTGTTGCACCGGCAATGGTGGTCATAGCGCCAAGATTGAACCAGAAAAGGCAAGTATTTTGAGGGTGTTACGGCTACTGATAGAATGCTTACCTATTTACTCTTGATTTTCATATATATATATATATATATATATATATATATATATATATATATATATATATATATATATATATATATATATATATATATATATATATATATATATATATATATATATATTCATCTGTTTGATATCACATTGCTTGTTAACAGAATGATAATGACAATAATTCTTTTAACATAGCAATGATAGGTTAAATTCCCACGCTGAATCATCACAGCGTATGAATAGATGTTGTTTGCTCTTGATGTTACGAGTCTAAGTTAAATGGTAGCAACCGTGTCACACCTAGATTTACTTCATGTCGGTAGTGAATAAGTTGTCTTTTTTTCCTTAGAGAACATTTTATATCGTGTTAATAAATTGAGCCTCGTTCTACTTGATTGTATATTCATTCTGAAAGGTTTCAAGATGCTGTAATGACCAACCACATTTTATTGTTTCTAGCAATAGTATACTACTGGTAAACAGTATATTGCTATTAGTAAATATTAATGACTGAGATGTAAAGGCTATTGCAAACTTAAAATTCCTATTAATTATTGTACAAAAGATACTTTCCAGAAGTATCTATAGAAAGATCAATATGGCTATTATTGGGATGTTTTGATATTTTTCTTTTGATCAGAGTTGTCCTGTCACTCTGTTACGAACAACTTTGTTATGTGTTGCATTGTGTCTGCGTGTGTGGAGGGGAGGGGTGTATTTTATGACTACGTGTTACTGTAAAGGCTGCGATTTAGTACGACACCTGCGTGATACAAATTATGTACTGAATAATTTAATAACAGAATCGTATGTATTAAGCTAGTGTTAATAATCGCCTTATTCTAGACTACTATTTATTCTTTATAAAGGAAAAAAAAAAACAGATCATGAATAGATTCAAACCATATGTTTAGGATTAACATTAATTCAGGAATAAAGACGAGATTTCTCTATAAACATAACTGCATAAATTATATCAAACCTCACGATGAACTTCTGCATTGAAAAATTAAAGGATGATGAAAAACACAGCGAGATCTCAAATGTATTTAATTAGTTGAGTAATATCTGAGGATTACATTTTCCTTTCATTTGGGATTCAAACGATTTGAATAGCTCGGAACTCATGTTTAAAATCTATTAATTATCCAATGAAATCTTATAATTCATTAGTTTTCACCGTGAAAAATTAAGAAAATAATTATTCATTTCCCGGAACTGAACATTATAGTCAATAATTACTTATGGCAAATGAACGAACATTTCAAAACTTCTTTTCAATATTTGAAAAACATAATTTTTACTTAACTTGAACGTGAGTCAAAACGAATATCATATATTAAGCTAGCATTGGTTACCAGTGAGTATATCAAACAACCAAATTTACTATAGGGAAGTTTTCTCAAATTGTAACCCACCCATGATTTGACACTTAATCTCAGCCAATGGCTACGTTGATAAAAGATGAAATTTTAACCCTTTCCACTCCATGGGCTACCTGTAGTAACCCAAGCAAAATACGTCGTCCTAATATTTGGGCTACCTCTGGTAGCCCACTGAAAATATCTTATTTATTCATAAACTGCTTCTAATAATTAAAGTTATTCGCTGTTTAAATCGTTGCTTCGTTTTCTGTAGTTCTTTAAGATTAATATTCCTCGTTTTCTTAGTTAATCATATCCCCCCTTTTCCTCCAAGACGAGTTAGATTAATAAATAAAGGCAGACACTCACGATATCAATTTTTCAGTGCATTTGGCCTCGTTCAACAGCAAGTACCGATTGTGATCGACTCCCGTAGTCCAGTCTCACCAGCTAATTTCCGAGGTCATCGCTTTTCGAACACTTATCCTATATCATGGCTTCATTGAAAAAGTTTTTGCGAACTACGTCAGAAGTTTTAGAATGTCTTGATATGTGTTCTTCAGAAGATGATTTTGTAGCCATCGACGACAATGAGGAAAATTGCGATGTTAGTTATAACAGGGTTTACATGGACATGGAAAATAATGCCTCATCCGATTCTGATTCTGAGCACGCTGGCAGTGACTTTGACGAGAGGCTCTTCGACTCTCCACGAGAATTGCTAGAAGTGAACGATGAAGAAGGTAGTGACAGTGACGATGAAGAAAATGAAAGGGAAGAACATAATGAAGACGTGCATAAACTAAAAGTGTACCAACCGTGTTTCACACAATTGTACATAATTCCTTTTGTATATATTATGCTTGTATCTTCGCTCCTCCCTCTCACTAAAACGAACATGAAAATTCCTGTCTGGTTTTTGCTCTGTGATATTGTCTGTCTTGTGAACTTGTCATGTCCTGTTGCCTTGATGTTTTGTATATAAGGAGAGTGTTCCACAACAATACAACTCAGTCGTTTCCAATCTGCCTTTGAGTTCACAACTCCTCTCTCGGCCCGTCACATTGGTGACCCCGGAAGTCGACTCGCTCCCACTGCCTTCCACCCCCACCTCCCTCGCCCCTCCATCGTTGGTAATATGACGGAGGCGGACTCTACCCCAGCAGTTGGCACTGCGGCCGCTCCATTGAAACTTTCACCGTTCGCTAGCGGAGAAGCGTTCGCTTGGTTTCAACGCGCTGAAGTCCACTTTCGTATCAGGGGTGTGACTCGCTCAACCACCAAAGCGGATTATGTTCTCGCGGCGATACCCGAGGACACCTTCCCAGAAATATCCGACTGGCTTTGTGAACAAGGAGACACCCCAATAGCGTATGACGACCTCAAATCATACCTTCTGCAGCAGTACTCGCCGTCGCCAGCCGCCCGTATAGCAAAGCTTTTTCAGCTCTCCCAACAACCGTTGGGGGACCAAAGGGCTTCGCTTGCCCTCAGGGAAATGACCAGTATCGCTCGCCTTCAACCTGCCGCAGACGGCTCTCCTCGTGAGGTGAACCTACTCCGTGCCCTTTGGATATGCCGTTTACCTGAACCTGTGGGCGATGCCATACCCGATGTCAATATTTTACCCATAAAGGACTTGATGACCAAAGCCGACGCCCTTATGGACAGCCACTTCAAGACCTCCATCAACGCCTCCACCCCTGACGACGAGGATGCCTATTCAACGTCAACCGAAGCTAACATGAATGCCGTAGGACATACACGCCTACCCCGTGACGTGCCGAAGCGGCGACAAAGCCGCCCACCACCCACCAATCTCTCGCGCCCCAACGAACGACTTCTACAGCCACTTCCTACCTCCCATCCGCCGCAGTTTTGCTTCTACCACTTCAGATTCGGGGCAACCGCGAAGAAATGTGCCAAAGATTGTCAGTGGCCAAAAAACGTGTAAGTAGGCCATCGCTTGTGGCGATGGCCTCCCATGTTTCTAATCTTTTCTTTCTACAGGATGCAGGAACGGGCGTGTGATTTTTGGTAGACACGGGTGCCTGTCGTTCTCTTTTGCCAAGGAAACTCTTCAAGGCACAACGTAGTCTGTCTACATCTGCCGACGTCCGCTTGGTAGCTGCCAACAGATCTGCGATACCCACCTACGGTTACGAGAGCCTCACATTATCGTTCGGAAACGGTAAATTCAATTGGAAGTTTCTCGTTGCTGACGTCACAATGCCAATCCTCGGTGCGGATTTCCTCTCTCATTTCCACCTTCTGGTCGATGTCGCCCACCGACGATTGGTCAACGCAGACTCGTACTTGTCGACACCTCTTCAACCCGCCCCCTCTAACCTCGCTCTCCACATCAGCGCACCCACGGATGCCTACGCCCACCTCCTCACGTCGTACCCGGAAGTTTTCCGTCCAGAACTTCACCAAACGCCCACGGTTCCTGCCAAGCATGGTATTTATCACCATATCAAGACGACGGGACCCCCAGTCTTCGCAAAATTCAGACGTCTGGCACCGGAACGATTGGCAGCCGCCAAACAGACGTTCGCCGAAATGGAGAAAATGGGCCTTTGCCAAAAGGCCCCCAGCCCATGGTCGTCACCCTTACACATCGTTCTGAAGAAAGATGGCTCCCTCCGTCCGTGCGGGGATTACAGGCGCCTGAACATGCAAACAGAACCGGATCACAACCCCTTCCCAAACATTGCCGATGTAACCTCCTACCTGCACAAAGCTCGACCTCCTGAAGGGGTATTATCAGGTGCCTATGAACCCAGAAGACATCCCCAAGACCGCCATCACCACTCCGTTTGGCACATACACCTTCAATTACTCTTGTTTTGGCCTTCGTAATGCTGGGGCAACGTTTCAACGTCTCATGGATGGCATCTTAGGGGACCTCCCTATCTGTGTATGTTATGTGGATGACATACTTGTGTTCTCACCCTCAAAAGAGGAACACCTCCGTCACCTGCGCATCGTGCTTGACCGCCTGCAACAAAACGGCCTTGTAGTCCGGTATGACAAGTGTACCTTTGGCGCCAACGAAGTGTCGTTCTTAGGGCACCGTATCACTCCTGAAGGAGTCCATCCCCTCCCTGAGAAGGTAGCAGCCGTTCAGAATTTCCCCACGCCCTCGACCGTCAAAGCTCTGCAGGAATTCTTGGCCATGATCAACTATTATCACTGTTTTCTGCCAGCCATTGCCGTCACTCTTGCTCCCCTCTACGCCTCCCTCAAGGGCAAGCCAAAGGACTTGAAGTGGGGTCCCCTTCAAGAAGTGGCCTTTTGCAATGCAAAGAAGGCCCTATCAACCGCTGCGGCTCTCACTTTTCCTATCCCACACGCCCCTTTGCTTCTCTCCACCGATGCCAGCGACGTCGCTATTGGTGCAGTACTCGAGCAGGTGGTCAAAGGCTCGCCCCGCCCATTGGCCTTCTTCAGCAGAAAACTGTCCAAGGCAGAATCGGGTTATTCTACCTTCGATCGAGAATTGCTGGCGGTGCACTTGGCTGTCCGTCACTTTCGCCATTTCTTAGAAGGTACGCCCTTCGTCATTCGCACAGACCACAAGCCTCTGGTGCACGCCTTCACTCGACAGTCTGATGCCTGGTCCGCCCGTCAACGCCGACATCTCTCCGCCGTGGCTGAATACAATTGCACCCTGCAATACGTCCCTGGGAAAATGAATCCCGTTGCCGATGCCCTGTCAAGAAACACGTTGGCTGCCGTTCAACTGGGATTGGATTACAACGACCTGGCTGAAGCCCAACGACAGGATCCAGAGTATCAAGCTTGTAGGACATCCTGCACGTCCCTCCGTTGGGAGGATTTTCCCCTCGAAAACTCCAACACCACCCTCCTCTGTGACGTCAGTACTGGTAGACCGCGACCTTGGATTCCTGCTCCCATGCGCCGACAGGTGTTTGATTTCATCCACGGCCTTTCACATCCCTCGTGCCGTTCTACTGCACAGCTGCTGAAGGCAAAGTTCATTTGGCACGGCATTTCTAAGGATGCTAAGGATTGGGTCCGTGCCTGTACTTCTTGCCAAACTTCCAAAGTACATCGAGACACGGATTCAGGAGTGGGCACCTTTCCTCAACCTCAGGGTCGTTTCGCACACATTCACGTCGACGTTGTAGGCCCCCTACCCACATCACAAGGACATCGTTACCTGTTTACCGTCATCGACCGCTCCACTCGTTGGCCTGAAGCCAATCCCATGGAAACTGCAACGTCCGCCTCATGTACATCTGCATTACTCTCTGGATGGATTTCAAGATTCGGTATCCCTGAGCATATTACTTCTGACAGGGGAACCACTTTCACCTCTCAATTATGGACGTCATTAGCGAATCTCCTGGGCATCACCCTACATCAGACAACGGCCTACAACCCCGCTGCCAATGGAATGGTTGAACGTTTTCATCGCACCCTCAAAGCAGCTTTGATGTCCCGCTGCAAGGATTGCAACTGGTTTACTCAGCTTCCCTGGGTCCTCCTTGGACTAAGGACCACTCCTAAAGACGCCCTCGACGTCTCGGCAGCCGAAATGGTGTATGGCGACCCGTTGGTCGTTCCTGCCGAGTTTTTTCCTTCTACAACCTCCTCCGACGATCTCCAGCGCATACGTCACGTCGTGGGAAAATTTACTCCATGCCGCCAGACTTACAAGCCCCCAGCGAAGCATCACATACCGACGGACTTGCACTCTGCAACGCACGTCTTCCTGCGCAACGACACCAGCAAGCAACCGTTAACGCCCCCTTACACGGGACCTTTCCTTGTGATCCGACGCAGTCCGAAAGCATTCCTCCTAAACATTCGGGGCAAAGAAGACTGGGTCTCCATTGATCGTCTAAAACCTGCTTATCTTCTGCCAGATGACCCGCCTACAGTTCGCCTCTCTAGATCAGGGCGCCCTATTTAACATGTACAGTATGTCATTTTTTGGGGGGGAGCCATGTACCAACCGTGTTTCACACAATTGTACATAATTCCTTTTGTATATATTATGCTTGTATCTTCGCTCCTCCCTCGCACTAAAACGAACATGAAAATTCCTGTCTGGTTTTTCCTCTGTGATATTGTCTGTTTTGTGAACTTGTCATGTCCTGTTGCCTTGATGTTTTGTATATAAGGAGAGTGTTCCACAACAATATAACTCAGTCGTTTCCAATCTGCCTTTGAGTTCACAACTCCTCTCTCGGCCCGTCACAAAAGAATATCCTCATACGGGGAAACTACAGTTTTTCCCCCTAGAGCTGGGATGCGTACTCCGCTAGATTTGTTCCATTTATTTTTTTCCTTGGAGTTATTTCAATTGATTGCCGATGAAACAAATAATTATGCAAGGCAAAATATTAACGTAAAACGTCCTCTTCAGCAATAATCTGTTTGTCAAGACTGGAAAGACGTGACAGCAAAAGAAGTAATGGCCTTTCATGGATTGCTCATTCAAATTGGGTTGCTTCGGAAGATCTCTATCAGTGATATTTTTAGTACCAGAAAAGTTGATTCCAGGGAATTCACAAAATCTGTGTCTGTGTTTAGCAGAATACGATTCTTACAAATTTTCTGGGCCCTACATATGTCTCCTCCAAGTGAATCTAATGACATTTTTGAAGGTCGGCGATCAAAAGTTCGTCAAGTGATAGATTAAGTAATGCCTCGATTTCTTCAATATTATCACCCAGGAGCTAATTTGTCAGCTGATGAGTCCACTGTCCCATTCAAAGGTCGCAATGGATTCAAAATGTATAATCCAATGAAACCTACAAAATGGGGTCTAAAAGTGTTCGATATAGCCTGCTCAATGACTGGATATGTTTTAGCGCTAATACCGTATTATGGCAAAGCGACGACAGACATTCTTGGCAATACCAACCAAAAATTCATTACTAGAATCATACTGGAATTAGTGGATATGGTTATAAAATCAACGAAATCCAGTGGATACCACGTGTTCACTGATAGACTATATACCAATCTTCAGTTAGCTAAAACTCTCTCCTGGTAAACACGTGTCATTTTGCAAGAGTAACCGCTATCACGTTCTTAGTTAGCGTGATAAACGATATGTGACGATGCTTACAACGTTCCATTCATCATCAACTAAAACTGTCCGTCGTTTTGCAAAACGAAATGTGCTGGAAAAAATAACAAAGCCAAAAGTAATCAACGAATATACTGCAAATATGGGTGGTATTGATAGGGCTGATCACTGCTGTTCTTATGCCTTTATACAGAAGTCTATAAAATGGTGGAGAAAGCTATATTTTTTTTTTTTGAAATATCTATTGTCAAGAGTTTTCTCCTGTACAAAATACATATGGACACCCAAATATAAATTACAGTAAAATATATATAATAACTTTATGGAAATTTTCACATCACTGGAAAATATAGTGAAAACAAATGCATAAACAAGGTCAGAGATTTGGTTTATTAATATTTATATATATATATATATATATATATATATATATATATATATATATATATATATATATATATATAAAATATATATCATTAACTGACTAAACAAATAAGGGATAAACATAAAATCCTGTACTTTATAATTAACTTTTCTTTTCTCATCACAATCAAAATAAAAAGCATGAAAATACAAATAAGGCAGTTAGTAGTCTACTGCCGTAGGCTGTTCATTTCCAGGGAGAGAGAAGATAGTAATCTCTACTGGATTTTTGGCCAAACAAGAAATAGGTCTCTACCGTAGGCCTATGAATCTATTTCCACAAAAATGAGGGTTATGTGTAAAACCTAATGTTCTTGTAAGAATGTTATGAGTATGTCTGATTTTTATTTCTTGATAGAAAACAATTTCAACAACAATTATAGCAATATCAGATTTGACTAATATTGAAATAGTAAAATAGAATAATTGCCGATAAAATTTATGGAATATAAAAGGCGAAAGGGAGCAGGAGATGAAAAGGATAAGTCACCCAGGGGAATGGTGGCTGGGATGATACAATTGGTTGCCCTTTCGCGGTCAAAAGTGATAATCCCCATTGGAATGTGTGTGCAAATCCTATAAATGCCGATTCTTCCTACGGCGTTTAGTTTTACAAGTAAAGGCAAGGTCTATATATACCAGGTCAGCCAACGTGCAGTTTAAGCTGCGAATCACCCATACTGTGATGTCAAGCTTCCCCGTCTCACACACGTGGGTAAACAAAACAAAGGACCGTTGCCTTAGTTAGCTACCTATAGAGGTAACGTAAACAATAGGAGACGCTATGTTCATTATCATTTTATTCATTCATTCATTCCGTCACTAATAATGCCAAGTAACTGTGCAGTATTTGGCTGTTGTAATAGACATGATAAAACTAAAAGCTCAAACATAATATACCATCGCTTTCCAAAAGAAAAACCATACATAGGCCAGTGTATACATGCACGTTGCCGTGCAGACAGAATTAACGTTGTGGATGCTACTGTTTGCTCGATTCATTTTAAACCAGGCGATTACAAAGATGACATGAAGTCTAGGTTACTAGGTATTGAAAGTCCTAGAAATTGACTACCTACTTACACAAACACTAAATCAAGATTGCCTTGAACATTTCTTTGGGTGTATAAGGCCAATGGATGGGCACTATGATCATCCTCATGCTTTGAACTTTAAATTTCGGCTAAAAAAAATGTTGCTAGGAAAGGAAATTAAAGTAATAAGTGAAAAGTGTAATATCACCACCGTTGAAAAATCTCATGAATCAGCCAAAGACGATGAATCTATCACGTCAGAAATATAGATTTTGATATTGAGAAAGAGGCTTTAGAGGAGGAATAAGACCTTTTTAGAGCAAATAAAGAAACAAAGAAAGATATTGGGGGAGTAATTGAGGAAGAAGCTCTTGGTGAATATATTGTAAAGAAATTTTGTGTAAAATATCATGAGTTACGAAATAAGACTGAAAGGAGTGCTAAGGAATGATACTTGGATAGCATGTGTTAATCGGGGGATATTACATGCACCTTCTAGTCAGTTTTTTCACAGTTGTTAATAATGCGGGAGATTTTTAATGCTGTACACGGGGAAGCTCTCATGGAGGGAATTTTTTTTCTTTAAAAGCTTTATTTACAATTAAAACAGTCTGGTATTGAAGTTCCTGACGATGTTATTGCTTTTTTTGTTAAGATATCGGTATATTTTCGAATGCGATATCTTAATAATTTGATAAAGTATAGAAAACCTCAAGGACAACCATGCAGGGAGGCCCTAGGAAAAAAAAAAATGAAAGTTGTAACTTGATAAAATATTTTCCAAAGGTAAAATTTTTTTTTATCTACATTGACTGTGTGATAGATCTACGTTCTTAATGGGTCTCGCCCACACTAAGCCCCTTCAGATGACGTAGGTGCGCAGAAGAGG
Organism: Palaemon carinicauda; assembly: GCF_036898095.1. Lineage (NCBI taxonomy): Eukaryota > Metazoa > Arthropoda > Malacostraca > Decapoda > Palaemonidae > Palaemon > Palaemon carinicauda. The sequence goes on along the minus strand of NC_090744.1, from coordinate 14,243,222 downwards.
CTTAAAATCGGTACGCTCTCTGGCTGACCTGGTATATCTGGACCATGGAGTAGCCGGAACTGTCTTTTCACCGGAGTAGAGATCTCCGGATGAGCGGTAAGGGTTAAATGGTCATCCTTAAATCACACTTATCCGATACACGTTAGATATGCAAGATGTCAAAAAACACCTTTTATCAAATCTAAATCTAACTATTGACGTCTCGATATAATCACAACTTCTGGCTTGCTTGTCACGACAAAGCCTAATTCCTATGGCAGAAATCTAGCATAGACCTCTAATGAATGTAGTCAGGCACGAACCAAAGCAGGATAGGCGAGAGCAAGTTTTACCCTTTAACCTTTGGCCCTTAAGTTTTTTCCACAGCTATATTATGTTACGGATGAGAATCGTTACAGGTCCTTTCAAACTAAATAAAATGAATATAAAAAACAAACACGAAAAAGAAAAAATATTAACAAAATTACTTACAAAGACAATTAAATGTTGCTTTTCCTTTTCTAGCCTTCATTGGTAAAATAATAAAATCAAATAAGAATGTTTACAGATATGGGAAGCTTGTTGGAAAGCAGAGCAATAAAATACTTGAATGGCAAGTTCGGGAATTATTTTCATCTGGTGAGATGAAACTGGCGCAATGACTTCGTGCTCGAAAACGTCACAGCAAATGTTTTCTTACAGAATTTGGAGAATGTGCAGAAGGAAGTGCAGGAAAATGTGGCAGTAAAGACAGTAAAAGGTAGACATGAATGCCTGCATATATATATTAAAAAAAAAAAAAAAAAAAAAAAAAAAAAAAAAAAAAAAAAAAAAAAAAAAAAACTGTGCCTGATTAGCGCCATCTATTACCGACGTGTCCTACTAATTAGCTGACAAAAATCTTTACGGGGTTTCAGTATTTCGGAAGGTTCATATGTTACTATAAAAGCTATTCCATAATTGGTCTATTATTATTTATCTAGTGATTTTTAATATATTTATATCAAATCATATTTTTCATTTGATGGCCTATGGTATTTTTAATACTTATATAACTTATTGGTTGTTCATTTACAAAATGAAAGTTAAGGTTATGCTGTGAATATTATGTACATATAATATTGCAAATATAACTTACATATTATGTGAAAGACACGCATCCGAAATAGGACTTGTGCCTGATTAGCGCCATCTATTACCGACGTGTCCTACTAATTAGCTGACAAAAATCTTTACGGGGTTTCAGTATTTCGGAAGGTTCATATGTTACTATAAAAGCTATTCCATAATTGGTCTATTATTATTTATCTAGTGATTTTTAATATATTTATATCAAATCATATTTTTCATTTGATGGCCTATGGTATTTTTAATACTTATATAACTTATTGGTTGTTCATTTACAAAATGAAAGTTAAGGTTATGCTGTGAATATTATGTACATATAATATTGCAAATATAACTTACATATTATGTGAAAGACACGCATCCGAAATAGGACTTGTGCCTAAGGCTAAACTAGGAGGGGAGAAGATTAGTGGTTGATGGTCTAATATTGTCATAGGCTTGTTAACAGTCACATTTTTCTCGTACCATACAGTGACAAAAGATGCTCTAATTTTTCTGCATTTAATATGATTTTTGTTTCTAGAGGTACGAGTTTGCGCTTTAATTAGTAAAATGAGGGCCCTCGGCATGGTATTAGATTGCCTTGCATATAGCAGGACATACAGTAGGCCTTGCCTTGGCAGCCGGCCTCTCGAAGTGGCCTTAGCCTCTATTAGGTCCTGTCTCAATGTATAATATCTGATTTTGATAAAGTACACATGTCTTGCAAGTTATAACCATATGTACATTCAATATATAACCTAACCTTAACTTTGCCTTGGTAATTGTGCGGGAAAAATGCACCATTATATTATAGTTTATGTTTGAGGGGTAATTTATTCAACATAAGCTTCTTGTTTTACATATGGCGACGGCATTGCTGCAATTGTCCTGAAGACTTGATTTAGCGTTACCAGATTGTTAGATCCCAAATTACTCTGAGAAGGATGGAAATACAACATAATTATGAGCTTAAATGAATATTGAAAAACCATGAGTTCGGTTTTATTTTAATGCTGATATTTTTTATTCATGTTGTAGCATATATTTGCAACATGCCTGATAAAAAAAAAAAAAAAAAAAAAAAAAAAACCGTGCACTAATAATTAGCTGATAAGAAACTCTACGGGGTTCTGCAATTTTGCAAGGTTCATATGTAATTATACAAGTTATCCAATAATTGGTTTATTATTATTATTGATTCAGTGATTTTTTTATATCTATATTAAACCATATTAAACATTAGATTACTTATCTTTTTCGTACCTATATAGCTTGTTGCTTGTTCATTTAAAAAATGAAATTTAAGGTTAGACTGTGTATTTCATGTATTTATAATATTGCAAATATAACTTACAGCATATATAAAAGACATGCATTTGAAATAAGACATGTACTTAATACTAAACTAGATGGGGGGAATATTAGTGGTGGGTGGTTTAATATTGTGTTAGGCTTGCTAAGTCACATTTTTCTCATACCATATGGTAGGACCTATATAGCCATAAAAAAGGCTCTAATTTTTCTTAATTTTAATGTGAAATTTGCGCTAACATTAGTAAAATAAGGCACTCTAGAAGTGGCCACAGCTTCTATGAGGATCTGTTTCAATGTACGATCTTGGAGTCTCAGACTCTGATGAAGAACACATGTTCTCCAAGTTATAATCATTTATGCATCCAATATACAACCTTACCTTAACTGAGTACCAATAAAAGCGAGAAAAAATGCACCATTAAATGATAGTTTATTCTCGAAGGGAAATATACTCAACATATGCTTATTGTTTTACATATGACAACGGCATCACTACAATTGATATGAAGACGAGTTGGTGTTACCAGATTGTTAGATCCCAAATTCCCTTGGAAAGGATGGAAATACAACCTAATCATGAGCTCAAATTACAATTAGAAAAACTATGAGTACGTTTCTTTCAATACTAAATTATGTTCTTTTCATCGTGTTGCAAATATTTGTATAATGCCTGATAAAACACCCATTATAGTTTGTAAAGAATCCTGGTGAATTTTTTCCATGTGGCAACCCCGACTTGAGTAAGCAAATAGCAGATAACAAACGTCGTGCCATCTGTTGCGGATGCGTCCTACTAAAGAGGCCAAAGAAATCCAGGCCACAGTCCTGACTTCCCTGTACTATCTCTAACAAGTAGAAGACGACAAGTGCCCAGCATATCAGTGTCACCTGTTGCGGACGTGCTCTACTAAAGCGGGCAAATGCTCACAGAAATCCAGGTGACGCTCCTGTCCCTGTACTGGTTTTGGTGGTGACTTCTCATTACTGGGAGGTAGGGTTGGCTACTTTTCTTCGTCTCTGGTAGGACATGTCTTCGTCTTGTACTGATAAGATTTTGGAGATAGGTGTTTATCGTCTGAAGGGGAGACTACAGTCGGAACGAGACTCGGTAAGACTTCTGGTTTTCTAAACGTTTGCTTGTGCCTATCTTCACTGGGTTGTTCCTTCTGGAACCTTTTTTACTTCATGTTTGGGTTGTGCTAGTTATGACAGGCAATCGTCTTTTCCAAATAATAAGCGTTTTTTTTTCTGCATGCGGATTGGTTTTCTTAAAACCGCCCACTTCGGTCATTCCGTAGAAGCTTCTAAAACAAATTTTGTGCTGCAACCTGGACCCATGTTCTGCCAAATAACTCAAACCTGGCATGGAAGGACACGCGATGACATCTGAAGAAAAATGGATTTTTATTGAATCTCGGTTTGTCTCCGAATTGTTGACAGTAATTAAGATGATGATATCTTTGATCACACACGAGCTGGATTTCTTCTCCTTACAGAGGCAGTTTTACTATTTCAATAAATTTCTAAATCCCTATTGTATCTACCCAAGGCAACATGTAAGAAAAATGTCAGTTATTATATCTCCCATTTAAAATATGCTAAATTACGGTTCGCAGTAGCTGATCTTGATGCTGCTTTCTTTTTATCCAGTTTATGAGATTCAACTCCAGGTCTAGAATAGTATCCCAATATTTGAAATCTACATCATTGAATTTCATAAACTCAGTGGATGAAATTTTCTATTCTGAAATAACAGATGTATTTTAAAATAGCTCTTATTTGCCATCGACTAATATCCTTTGATGTCAGTATGCCAGAGAACATCAAATCAGAAAATCAATCTACAACTGCTGAAACTTTCTTTTTTCTGACAATGAAATAGTAATCAAATCGTACAATTAAGTGAACTAATAATTTCTGAAATAAGAAGTATACAGTTCCTAATACTATTCAGCACTTTTCCTTAATATGAAGGAAATAAAAACTAAGACCTAAAAGAGGGCAACAGCATCTCCATCATAAAAGAAAAACTAGCACATAGGCGTTGAATAGAATATCCGGGAAAGCCGTCTACTTTTTCAGTTTCAACGACATAAAACAAACAGGGTGAAGAATTCCTTCCTTACCTTCTTGCACTTAGAGAAGGAATTTCTCGCTGAAATCCGGTGCTCGAAGTATTGATTTGGAGTTAATATGGCCTTCCTTAGATTTTTCCTTTTTTCTGATATCGCGATAACTTAGGTCTAGTCAGAGCTCTTCTTCAAAATCCGGAATGGTTCTTTCTTTTTCTTCTCGTCTTGTAATTTCCCTTCGTTCCATCCCTCTCGCATGTCTTGCGATCTCTCTTACTTCTCCTTATAATTCTTTTTGTTCTACAATTCGTTGAATCCTAGCCTATACATTCCTATCTGCTTTCATGTCTTCAGTTTGTAGGTCAATTGGTCCTTACTTCGCAAAAAAATTCTTCCTTAGTTTCATCCAACAGTTCACGAACTGCCACAATATTTTTTTCCAACAACTCTCCCGAGTTTATCAACGCTTCTAAAGCTAGACACTTGATTTGAGCTTTAATCATCCCATTCGTTGCTTTGCCCCCACATGCCATTGAAATAGAGAGCCACTGAGCTTTGGTTACATTAGCTTTTGACAATTCATGAACATGTAGGTTATTCAAAAACTCTTGGATATTAAACTGGGCCATCTTGTAATTTGCAATGTTTAATACCTCTCCAAAAATATATATACTAACAATACGCAAAATCCTATCAAGAATATAATTTTCAATACCTTTAATCCAATTATGGCTCTGTTATCATCAATATCTAAAACAGACCTGCTCGATCCCAAGGGTCCGGGGACCAAAAATATATTAAAAGATGGTCCCGTGTCTGGGAATCATACACATAATATTATATATATTACGGCTAGCAAGTGATACTACCGTTCGAGCTCCAAACTCACCTGTTTGTTTTTGCATAAAATCTGTTACACTTTAAAATTTTACCACCCAAGCACTGAGACAAGTAAATAACTCCCAGACAGCGGTATATAAAACACACTGAATACCCAAAGGTCTCTTAAGCACACTCTAAACAAAGTTGGGTAATTATCCTTACGATCTATAAAAACTAGCTCTTACTATGATTCTTTAACAGGATACGATTG
>NC_090744.1:14217654-14225154 GCF_036898095.1 Palaemon carinicauda | reverse complement strand
ATACTCATCACTTTCACAATTAGCAATTGATACGAGGTGATTAATGACAGTATACCTAATTGAATGTCATCAGACAATATCTGGGTTTTATCATGGAAAGCACTAAATGAGATCGTACTACCACCCATGTCATCGGCTGTATGATTGATAGTCTTTCTCATGTTAACAGTCCACCTATTGGTCATGGCCTAAGACAGATTTGAGCTTCTAATGATCAGTTAACTGTTGTGGGTAGGTAGGGTCGGATTTTTTTTCTTTAATAAAAGGAGGAGATTAACCAGCCAAATGAATCAAACTCCACTCCTGCAGAACAAGCCAGATTAACATCGGGGAGAAAAAAAAAAAAAAATTATCCCCGCCAAGGTTATGCAATCGAGTCGGTTTATATATTTGTCTGTGTTTTTGCGGGCATTTGTCTGTATGTCTGTGAACAGGATTATGTCAAAACTACTTGACGGGTTTAGATGATAATTCCATCGGAGACAGGCATGGATGACCCTATTGAACTTTGGATCGGATCCAGATCCGGATCTGTAATCTACATCCGGGTTTACATTTTTCCTGAGTTTGTGGACAGGATTACGTCAAAACTGCTCAACAAATTTTTACAAAACTTTCACCACAGATAGATCTTAGGTCAAGGATGACCCAATATAATTTTGGAGATTATCTGAATCCGGATTTACCTTTTTCGCCATTTTAATGATGACGTCAAATTTACCCGACAGATGTTAACGAAATTTTCACCATTGATATATCTTAGCCCATGGGCGACCCCATTAAATTTTGGAGATGATCCGGATCAGGATTCTACTTAAATTATCTATTTTTTTATATGTGTGTCTGTGGATAGGATTAAGTCAAAATCACTCGTCGTATTTTGACGAAATTTTGCCCACAGTTAGATCTTAGGTCTTAGATGACCAGATTAAATTTTTTAGATGATTTGGATCCGGATTATAGATATGGATTTGCATTTTTCGCCTTTTCAAAGATAACTTTTTGACGAAATTTTCCCTTCAGATAGATCTTAGGTCATCGACTATCCTATTATATTTTGGAGATGATATAAATCCAGATTAGGATTCTAGTTTACTAATTTATTTGTTTATGTGTCTGTGGGCAGGATTACGTCAAAACTACTCGACATATTTGGACGAAAATTTCACCACAGTCATACCTTAGGTCATGAACAACTACATTAAATTTTTCAGATAATCCGGATCCGGACCCGGATTCTATATCCAGATTAGATTTTTTTGTCATTTCAAAGATAACGTTAAACTACTCAACATATTTTGACAACATTTTCACCACTTTCAGATCTTAGGTCATGGGAAATCATATTTAATTTTTTAGATGATCCGAATCCGTATCCAAATTCTAGATCCAGATTTGCATTTTTGGCATTTCAAAGTTGAAGTTAAACTAACTGTCGGATTTTGACGGAATTTCCGCCACAGATAGAATTTAGGTCATGGACAACCCCATTGAATTTTGAAGATGATCGAATACCGATTCAGATTCTAGATCCAGAGTTATTTTTTTCGCCATCTGAAAAATAATGTCAAAACTACCTGACGGATTTTGACGAAATTTACCCCACAGATAGATCGTAGGTCCTCAACGACCCCGTTAAATTTTTCTGATGAACCGGACCCGCATCCGGATTCTAGTTCCGGATTTGAAATTTTCCCCATTTTAAAGATAACGTCAAAACCAATTGAGAGATTTTGACGAAATTTCCACTACAGATAGATCTTAGATCATACACGACTCCATTAACCTTTGGCGGAGATAAAAAATCTCTGATTTCTTGTTGATAATAATGTTAGATAAATGAATGAAATGCAATATATAATAAATATAATGGATGAAACTAATAAATTATGAGGTAAGCATATAAGATAAATAGAAATTTCAATCATATTTATAAAATCTATGTTTCATAAAAAAAGTTGAAATCCTAAAAACTGAGAAATTCGCAGTCTGATAAAAGATCAATAAAACTTTCTAACCAAAATATTTATCTCCATCTCTTTTAAAAACTTTACAGTCGCTAAAAAAATATTTTATGATTGAAATGCAGTAACACTCATTGCACATTGGAATTGCTTCACGGGGTGAGCACATCAAATACATATCAGTTTTGTGTGACCTACACGGACTCTTGTAAAGATTACTTGATTCTTCCTTTCTTTTTGTACTGAAGATTCCCATAGAGAAACAATTAGCTTTATTTCACCCAATTTAATATAGTCACATTCATCATTCTACAGATCTTGTCATTTTGTAGCAATGAAAGGTTCTAGGTGGATTATGTAATCCCTCACAGATAGTTCAAAATCTTGTATTATTCAAAACCCCAAAATGAACAGGAATCCAACATATTTCTATAGTTACCCCACGAAAGTAAAACCTATCAAAGAGCTCTTTTATTTTCAATACAAATTAATTCTTATGCGTGTAACGCTATAGGACTTCTGTGGCACTTCTTGGATCAGTATAAATCACAAGCTTCTAATTCGCCCTATCTTCAATAGTTTTTAAAATCGAAATTGTTGATACAATGGCTGAGAGTTCGGATGAAAATACTGATGCTTCACTAGGTAATGAGAGCTGACTGATGTTGTCGACACTGTAGTACAGCCAGCATTCAATGAAGATTTTGAGCAATCAGTAAAAATAGGTTAATGAAGTCCTTACCTTTGAATATGCTCCAAGGTATGTTGTTTATTGCGTGACTATTTTTCTTGGACAGATAAAGGTGAGAGCATATTTTTTATTTTTTCTATTTTCTTTATTTTATTTTTTAAGGTCCAAAGTAGAGGAAAGAGAGATGATTAAATAAATGCAAAGTAGCCTTTATGCTGACGACTTTGCAATATACCTGTACTATTCGTCAAACAAACTTTGTCCCCAACAAAGAATTTCAAACAACTCTATTCACCAAATAGAAGTTCGGACTGCGTCTGTTGGATTCAAACTTTCTGCAAAAGAAAAAAAAATCATAAGCAACAATGTTTTATAAGGATATCAGATGGAAGCAAAACCAAGAAATAAACCACACATAAGGCAACACTCAAATTCCATTCAATGATAAGGTAAAATATTTATGATTGATATTTAATACTCACCTTAATTGTAGAGTTCATGTATCTTACATCAAATCCAAATGTAATAATACTCTAAACCATATGAAAAAGTTGTTTAATGCAATATGGGGTGCAAAGCGATCAATTTTATTGGTGTTGTAGAGAGTAGATGATGGTACCCCAGTATATGGATCAGGATCTGAAGCTACTTAGAATTCTTTAAATTATATATACACTCAAGGTCTAAGAATATGTAGTGGAACCTTTAGGTCTTCCTCAAGTATCTCAGTGCTCTGTGAAAGTGGAGAAACACAAATGAACTTTACATGGTTACAAAAATTTCGTTGTAAAGAGTCGAGGGGTTGCTTATGTTTGTGTATAAGTTCAATTTGCTGCATCAACTACTGAATCTACCTTTTTGGTAAATTTAAAAAAATTTATCCAGGCTCATTCACTCATTCTTCATTGTTTGCTTTCTTTTTAATGAGTTCCGTTTTCAAGTGCCTATTTTTTCCCCTCTCAGATTTAGATTCAAAGGTTACTTGATTACCCATCTCTACCTCACATGACTCCTCTGTATCCTTGGAGGTATCAGAAGGGGCTAATATGTCGAACCTATTCTGTACAAAAATATGACTTCGTGTAGTTTTATCATTTTTGTTTATAGTAATGGGATACGTGTGTCCACATCAACTTTTAGGAGCAATGACAAAAGTGCTAGAGTTCAAGTGCTTTGATTGATTTGATGCACACAAGGTGGATTGATCATTGTATGGTAAATTTAGACCTGTAGAATTATGGGTATTATTAGAAAAAAAAAGTCATATTATATGGATTGGACAAAATGCGCCAAACGTTATGTGTTCGTTTTTAAGACACTGTCATGAATTGGCGAGTGGGCTACTTCACAATGAAAACGAAATTTATATTTAAAACAATCTCCAGTGAAGTCATGGTACTTGAAACACTTGAAACCTCTTTGGCCATTGGTGCATTTGATATTAATGTGCCCAAAATCATAGCATTTATAATACTGGAGAGGACGAATATATATTTTTTTTCTTTTTGTCAAAATTTTTTGAATTACGAATCTTTATATAGCCAGCCAGATAAGGTGAGGTGAATACTATCAAGATTGCTTTATGGGTTCCTTTAACCTTTTTAATATTGGGAGAACACCTTATCAATATGCCCTTTTCTGAGAATTCAAATAGATCTTTGTAATAAATTATTCATTACCAACTTTAACTAACAAACCAAGACCACATCTTTTTAAACTGCCTTAAGTAAATGTTCCTACATTTTTTTTCCAGACACTCAGACACCCTAATCATATTGCTATGCTCTTCCCTGTAGGAATCAGTATGCCAGACTGGTTCGGCGATGATTCTCGGCATAATTTCTTTTTCTCCCCCTCGGAGATCAGTGTCCTTGAGCAAAAAGTCGAACTCAGAGTTAGAAACATTTTGTAGGTCAAATGGCTTTACATAGCTATAGCCTAAATGCATTGGACTTCTTTATTCTTGATTTTAATTAATGAAAGTAATTTTAGCATTTGAATGATCGGCAAAAGTAACAAGCTCTCAAAATTTTCTTTGTCGGTTGAAAGTTTTAACTTAATTCTTTCAGTTTTCTTGAGAGGTTTTTAAATTGCTTTACAATATTTCATAATTCCTATTGCAAGAAATACCTACGCAAGACAAAACTCATATTTTCATTTTTACCCCAAAGGCATTTAGGCCCTTAGGGTCCACCAGATGATGGAACAGAATGTTCCAGTGTAATAACAACGGGCAAAGAAGTATTGTTGGGGGAATCATTTTTATTGGTGAGGTCATCAACAGAATTTTCCCTATATAAAAAGCAGAGGTTATCAACAGTGTCTGGATTTCACTATTTGAACCAGGGTTAAGCAGAATATTAAGTTTACCCATTACTTTCAATGGGCTTGGAGGGGTGATGTGTGCTGAGTTGGAATAATAAGAATAATGAAATAAACAAATGGAAGAAAATAATTTTAAGGAAAAGAAAATGTTAAGATTCTTGAATCCTATAGAAGACGCCATTGAATTAATTTATCAAGCAAGGATACTAGCGAGAGCTGCTTCCCAATACCCACTCCCTACCCTACCACAATGAGATGGTACCTTTATGATTGGAGTGGCTCAAGTGTACGCCGAACCCGGTTAATTGGACTGAAATCATATCAAGAATATAATCAGTCCCACTTTCATTAGAGTGGCAGGCAAAGAAGATAGAATGTCGAGAGTCCTATCTCTATGAAACCCCTTAAATTCGAGGGCCAAATTTCCGGATTTACCTATTAAAGTTAAGTTGGTCATTATAAGTAACATCTGATGTGGAGTCAAAATAATTAGTTTGATACTGGGTCTTTTTTTTTATCCACTTGTAATAATTAAGTAATAATCTAGCCATCATATTGACCGTATATTTATGAATCATTTTTGAGAATAATTAAATTTTTCCATTACCAATAGCGAAATATTTCTCTAGATGCTGTGCCTGAATCTAGCCAGGATTTTGCATACTCCAAAGTAATACCTATAGATGCTAGATGCATTACCACCTCTAAGACGTAGTACTGTTGATGATAAATATTTATGTTCCAACTATGCACAATAAAACTTCTTTCCAACATAAATTCTACTCGCAAAGCTAAAGTGGGATCAATTCGTCTTAATAGAATTGATCTTACACTACAGATAGTGACTTGATACCTTTTTCTACTTTCGTGCTGAGAAACTTCACACAAGTAACTAAACCCATTAGGTAATAATGAAGCTTTGCTTGCTGAATAGCTTGCATGGATGACGTAAACATGTATATACAATTTGGAAGAATTCACAAGCAATTGCTTTTCAACTTTTTCATCAACTACTATTTGATATACATAAAATATCGTTTGTAGAAAATAGGTGCCATGGATGATAGGAAATATCACTTAGCTGAGGCTGAGTAAGCTGACAGAAAACCAGATAAACTGACATATCCTTAACACGAAATGATCCTGTTACACACACATGAAGGAACTAATAGTATATTATACTTTATTATTTCCCTAAAGCATGCATGTATTGATTGAATAGATAGGCAGTCGAATCGCTTGTGGTACAATGTACATATATATATATATATATATATATATATATATATATATATATATATATATATATATATATATACATTTATATATATGTATATATATATATATATTTATATATATATATATTTATATATATATATACATATATATATATATATATATATATATATATATATATATATATATATATTCATTACCTTAGTTTCTTCATTCTGCCATATGGTCTGTATATGTGGCCCATTTAGAAACTACCCCCATGGCCCACCATTAGAAAACTCCATACTCTGGCTCAATACCCATTGTATTATACATGGGCTCGTATGATATTAAATATATTACATAATAAAATAAGCAGTTTACAATTGAAATAAGGTTAGAGTATATGCTTGCACGCTGTGTAACAAAATAGTTTCAGTTGTTCTCCAGATACATGTAGGCCTTAGGCTAATTCTTTAATAAATTGGGAGATCTGACCTTGATTGTCACAGCAATGGAGAAAAATAATATGGTGCTAAACTGAAACGTTGTACCCTCTTCAGTCACTTATCCATGTGAAAAAAAAAACATATACAGAGCAATGAAATATTCATCAAAGCATTCATATACAGTATATAGATATAGTGTATGTATATTTGTACTGAAACTTGGAGCCTTACTAAAGCATTGGAGCATAAGATAGTTACAAGTCAGAGTTATGGAAAAATAATGATGGGAATAACACTAAGGAACAGAAAAGAGCAACATGGATACGAGAGCAAACTAAAGTAGAGAATGTCCTAAAATAAGAAAAAGAAGTGGACATGGGCAGGATACACAATACGAATGACAAACAGATAGACATCAAGAATAACATAATGGGTCCCTAGAGATTGCAAAACAAGTAGGGGAAGGAAGAAAAGACGATGGATTGACGAACTAAAAAGGTTTGCAGATATGGACTGGCATAGAAAGACCATAAACAGACGCAATTAAAATTACATGTCTGTGGCATTTGCTCTGCAGAGAACTAGTAACGGCTGAAAATATGATGATTATGATAGAAATATAATTGGTTATTATGTAAAATTAATGCCGTCTCAATATTAACCACTAAAAAGAAAAGAAAATCGAATCTTTAACTATTCTCTGAACTTTAGCTCTCATTGGAAAAAAAAATGAAAAAAAATAAATGTTATCAAATCCTGAAAGAGGGTTCAATTGAGGCATTTCAATAATACCAATAAGATGTGGAAGGATCAAACTAAAGCTATCAATCTAGTCTGAAAAACACCATATATATGT
>NC_090744.1:14195154-14210154 GCF_036898095.1 Palaemon carinicauda | reverse complement strand
CTAAGTGTATATAGAAAAACTAAACATCATATAAAAATTTTAAAAGTATTGCTAAACATATATGTACTCAAAACAATAAAAAAGCATAAAAAACTATAAGCAAAAGTCTTGTAAAAGTCAGGAGAAAAACAAAATTTATAATAGTTTTAAAATTGTTGTTAAAAATATATGCATTCAAAACATTAGGATTATATAAAACCATAATAAAAAGTCATAATAAAAGCTAGAAACATTATAAAAGCTTTAAAAGTATTGATATAAAAGGCATAGAAAATTATAATAACAAATTCAGGCTAGAAACTATATACATTTTAGAGCATTAAAATATTGATAGAAATATAAGTTGTTAAAGTATGAAAAATCATAAAAAACATATATATAAAACTCTAAGATAAAGTAAAAATTATATATTATAGTGTAATACTTTTGAAATATAGATATGAAAATAAATAGCTAAAATATAAAGATACATACATACATATAGCAAGGCACTTCCCCCAATTTTGGGGGGTAGCCAACATCAACAAATGAAACAAAAACAAAAAAGCCGACCTCTACTCTCTACGTTCCTCCCAGCCTAACAAGGGACTCAACCGAGTTCAGCTAGTACTGCTAGGGTGCCACAGCCCACCCTCCCACATTATCCACCACAGATGAAGCTTCATAATGCTGAATCCCCTACTCCTGCTACCTCCGCGGTCATCTAAGGCATCGGAGGCAGCAGCAGGGCCTACTGGAACTGCGTCACAATCGCTCGCCATTCATTCCTATTTCTAGCACACTCTCGTGCCTCTCTCATATCTATCCTCCTATCACCCAGAGCTTCCTTCACTCCATCCATCCACCCAAACCTTGGCCTTCCTCTTGTACTTCTCCCATCAATTCTTGCATTCATCACCTTCTTTAGCAGACAGCCATTTTCCATTCTCTCAACATGGCCAAACCACCTCAACATATCCATATCCACTCTAGCTGCTAACTCATTTCTTACACCCGTTCTCACTCTCACCACTTCGTTCCTAACACTATCTACTCGAGATACACCAGCCATACTCCTTAGACACATTCAATTTCTGTCACTCCATCACTTTCATTACCCACAACTCTGATCCATACATCACAGTTGGTACAATCACTTTCTCATATAGAACTCTCTTTACATTCATGCCCAACCCTCTATTTTTTACTACTCCCTTAACTGCCCCCAACACTTTGCAACCTTCATTCACTCTCTGACGTATATCTGCTTCCACTCCACCATTTGCTGCAACAACAGACCCCAAGTACTTAAACTGATCCACCTCCTCAAGTAACTCTTCATTCAACATGACATTCAACCTTGCACCACCTTCCTTTCTCGTACATCACATAACCTTACTCTTACCCACATTAACTCTCAACTTCCTTCTCTCACACACTTACAAATTATGTCACTAATCGGCCAAGCTTCTCTTCTGTGTCTTCAACAAGTACAGTATCATCTGCAAACAACAACTGATTTACCTCCCTTTCATGGTCATTCTCGTCTACCAGTTTTAATCCTCGTCCAAGCACTCGAGCATTCACCTCTCTCACCACTCCATCAACATACAAGTTAAACAACCACGGCGACATCACACATCCCTGTCTCAGCCCCACTCTCACCGGAAACCAATCACTCACTTCATTTCCTATTCTAACACATGCTTTACTACCTTTATAGAAACTTTTCACTGCTTGCAACAACCTTCCACCAACTCCATATAACCTCATCATATTCCACATTGCCTCCCTATCAACTCTATCATACGCTTTCTCCAGATCCATAAACGCAACATACACCTCCTTACCTTTTGCTAAATATTTCTCACATATCTGCCTAACTGTAAAAATCTGATTCATACAACCCCTACCTCTTCTAAAACCACCCTGTATTTCTAAGATTGCATTCTCTGTTTTATCCTTGATCCTATTAATCATTACTCTACCATACACTTTTCCAACTACGCTTAACAAACTAATACCTCTTGAATTACAACACTCATGCACATCTCCCTTACCCTTATATAGTGGTACAATACATGCACAAACCCAATCTATTGGTACCATTGACAACACAAAACACATATTAAACAATCTCACCAACCATTCAAGTACAGTCACACCCCCTTCCTTCAACATCTCAGCTCTCACACCATCCATACCAGACGCTTTTCCTACTCTCGTTTCATCTAGCGCTCTCCTCACTTCATCTATTGCAATCTCTCTCTCATTCTCATCTCCCATCACTGGCACCTCAACACCTGCAACAGCAATTATATCTCCCTCCCTTTTATCCTCAACATTCAGTAAACTTCCGAAATATTCCGCCCATCTTTTCCTTGCCTCCTCTCCTTTTAACAACCTTCCATTTCCATCTTTCACTGTCTCTCCAATTCTTGAGCCAGCCTTCCTTACTCTCTTCACTTCTTATCAAAACTTATTCTTATTCTCTTCATATGAATGACCAAATCCCTGACCCCACCTCAGGTCAGCTGCCCTCTTTGCCTCACGTACCTTGCGCTTTACTTCCACATTTTTCTCTCTATATTTTTCATACTTCTCTATACTATTACTCTGCAGCCATTTTTCAAAATCCCTCTTTTTTCTTCCACTTTTACCTTCACTCCTTCATTCCACCATTCACTGCCCTTCCTCATGCTGCCTCCAACAACCTTCTTTCCACACACATCACTTGCAATCCCAACAAAAGTTTCTTTTACTAACTTCCACTCTTCCTCTAATTTGTCAGTTTCTCTTACTTCCACTTCGTCATATATCATTTTCAACCTTTCCTGATATTTACTTTTTACCCCAGGTTTTTATTAGCTCTTCAACCCTCACTAGCTCCCTTTTACATCCACCTACTCTATTCCCCCACTCTTTTGCTACAACTAATTTTCCTTCCACCAAAAAATTATCAGACATACCGTTAGCCATACCCCTAAACACGTGCACGTCTTTTAATCTTCCAAACATTCTTTTAGTTATCAACACATAATCCATTAATGCCCTTTCTACTACTCTTCCATTTGCCACTCTTACCCATGTATACATATTTTTATCTTTCTTTTTGAAAAAGCTATTACTTATCGCCATCTCTTGCTCAACACACATATCTACCAGTCTCTCACCACTCTCATTTTCACCTGGTACGCCATAGTTCCAAATGACACCTTCTACCTCTCCAGCGTCCACTCTAGCATTTAAGTCACCCATGACAATTACATAATTCCTTCTACCCAGTCCTTCTACACACCTAAGTAATTAATTCCAGAACTCATTCCGCTCTTCTTCACTTTTTTCACTACCTGGCCCATACGCACTGACAAACGCCCAACATTCCCTACCCAACCTAACCCTTACCCACATTAACCTAGATGATATCTCCTTCCATTCCACTACTTTACCTTTCATCCATTCACTCAGCAATAAAGCCACACCCTCTCTCGCTCTTCCCCTTTCAATCCCAGACACTCTACCAGACATTTTACCAAACATCACTTCACCCTTTCCTTTTATCTTCGTCTCCACAAGGCCAATAAATCCATCCTTCTATTCCAAAACATACTTCCAATTTCACATCTTTTGCTCTCTATCGTACTACATCTGTAATAGTTAGTTATTACATGTTTAAAACACATGACGTAATATGTCATTGTGGAAGAAGAAGCTAGCGTGAGATTTGCTGTAGTCAGACAAAATCATAACAGGATGCATTTTGCATCTCTCAGCAATGTAACATTTTTATGAAGCATAAACACAAATGCATACCATGTGAAAGATTGTGTCGCCACCGGATGCAGGTGTCTTCCTAGACTAATGTAAAGTTTACATATTGTGTTTAAATGCTGAGATAACCAAATATACGATATCTGTGATATCGATATTTTAGGCAGTTCTTATCTATACTTCACCTGAAATGGTCATCCGACCAAACCAGCTATACTCCTGTGATGGAGATGTTAACACTGTTGTTTTTAGAGAATAAACCATTTTAAAGTTAACATGCTTGACTTTATTTCAAGACTCAACATCTCCAACAACACATACTCAATGTGTGTTAATAACAGTAGCACACTAATAAATGGTGGCAGCAATAAAACTCTAAGAATCAGAGAAAGATCTTCAAGAAATCAACAATAAGACTCTAAGAATTAGAGGAAGATCTTCAAGAAATCAACAATAAAGCTGTAAAAACCAGAGAAAGATCTTCAAGAAATCAACAGTAATGAATCTACAATTTTGACTAAGTATCATAGTCCATCGAAGAATAAAACATTTAATGATTGTTATACATACAAACTGATGAACTGGATCTTCAATCAACATCTTAGGAAACCCAAGGACTGACGTTCAACGCCTACAAAACATATCCAGGAAGCACTACATTCAACGGAAATTGGACCGAAACATTCACCCAAACATCAAGAGAGAGAGAGGAAATCAGACCGAAACATTCACCCAAACATCAAGAGAGAGAGAGGATATGACGACATCACACAGAGCCATATAAATCTAAGTACAATTTTCTTATTCATTTCAGTTTGGGCAGTGAAGTGTAGTTATCACGAGTCATTAGTCGATTATTACCGGGGTGAGTGGTTTGCTAATCTTTTATTTTCCTTTCATTAAAGGAAACTGTGTTCAACTCCGAATTCTCATCTAGAATTTTTTCTCTCTTTGTGCTAATTCCGTTTTCTTTCAGAAATTCTCGGGAAATATCTTTGTGTTCCGTTTTCTTTCAGAAATTCTCGGGAAATATCTTTGTGTTCTTTCTTTCAGAAATTCCCGGGAAATGTCTTGGGATTAGTAGCATTGTTTTGGGGAATTTTGTTATAATCTTTATCATTCAGTGCTTATGCATTTACGCAGTGGACGTCTGTATTCATATAGATATTTTGATAGAATTGCAAGGGGTCAAAGAGATAGAAAAGAAATACAGTAGTCATGACGCCCCCTGTGAGCCCCATCCCTGGACCTAGTGGCGTAGGACAGATTAATCCTCTCCCGATTGTGACGCTTGTAAATGCCAGGTCTGCAATCCTTCCTTTTCAGGGTCGGGTTAATGGGTTCTTGCCTCAAAATGTGGAGTCATGGATTTCATCCGTCGATGCCCATTTAAATGTCAAACAAATCGTAGACCCTTTTGTACAATTACAAGAAGCTAAAAGTTTTATAGATTTTTCCAAAGGGGATGCGAGTGCGTATTTAAGAGGTGTTTCATTTCAAGAAGCAGTTACCTGGGATGATTTCAAAGTTAGGTTACGCAAGGTCTAGGGGGGTGAAGAAGCCTTGGATGTAGTATTAACGTTAAGAAATACACTTAATCAAGCCACTATGAATCGGCTTAATGTTATTGAGAGAGCAGCTCTCATAGCTGATAGGCTTAATGAATATCAAGATATTTTAGGTAATTCCACTTGGGTTACTAGAGATAACATCTCCGTGAAAGATTTTTTACGATTAATGTATTTAACTTGCATGACACTTATGTTGCCTGAAGCTTTAGTGCGGTGTTTTGATAAAAAGTTAACGCCTGCAAGAACGAAATTCTGTTCGATACATAATAGTTCGACTCATTCATATAGTCAGTGCTACTCGCGTAAGAGACAACAGAATCCTAGAAATACAGAGTCAATTTCACAGTCAGTTCCTTATGGAAATAAAAAGGAAAATCCTCATTTTAACAACAAGAAGAAACAGCCAAACGTCCATGTAGTTCAGAATCCGAAACAATCAAACACTTCTTCGAATAACGCTGAGCCTGGGTCGTCAAACCAGACCTTTGCAAGGTCAGACTAATTTTCAGAATGTGCAGAGCAAAGCAAATACCACATAATTAACTCCAGTGGGGAAGAGAGTGATGTTGGGTCAAGGTCATTCATGTCAACATCAATAGTATTGAATAATCAATTTAATGTTTTATCAGATCATTGTGCGGCAATAGATTTTCCTATGAAACACACGGCCGAATTAAGTAAAACAGTGCATGCTCCCGTAGATTTGCAACGAATTCATACAATAATAAGCCAAAATGAGTTACGACCAACCTTATATGCTGTAAATTTAGAACACAAATCCTTTACGTTATTTTTTGACTCTGGTAGTCCACGTAATATCATGGATTTGAGGACACATCATTTGTTGTTTTCGAACTTTCCGATAGAAAAATCCGGAGTGAGACTCTCGGGTATAGGAAATAATGAATTAAATGTCATAGGCATAACTCATGTTCAATTCAAAGTCGGTAAACGCACGTTTGCCGATACATTTGTTGTTGTACAAAACATTGATATGTATCCAGCTGTAATTATAGGATATCCATCTATGGGAAATCAAAACATTATCTTAGCCCCTGCCAAGCACGGCGTGTATATCAAAGGAATATTCTATGTCTTCTAATACCTTAAAATCAGTTTTGGATAAAAAGGAGACGACAAATGTAACCGTAACGTACATTGAAGAACCAATAACTTGTCTCACTAATAAAGAAATAATATACGCGACCCAGCAGAATTCTCGTTCACCCGTAATATCATCTTGCACACAATCTATCGAGCCAAATGTACCTTCGAATTTAATAGTGCAAATAAAGAAAACATTACCGGGATCTGAAATATTAATCCTTTCCGACACTTTGAAAACTAACGGATTGTCTATCACACAAGCTAATTATACAGTAGGCTCACATCAACAATGTAATATTGAAGTCTGTAATCATTTAAATAACACTTTAGTAATTCACAAAAATCAACATATCTTGGATGTAGAAGTTTATAAACATCGTATTTTTACCGTTGCTGAAATCAATCACGCTCTATCAGTTGCGGATGAATCCCTTTTGCAATCTATTAAAAATAAAATCAATAAAGACATTCAAGACGAAGAAATTCAGCAGAAAATTTTTGGACTTTTAACTAAATATCATGATGTTTTTTCCACTATGGATGGATCCTTAGGAAAAACAGAGGTGATCGAGCATCAAATAAGGTTAAAGGACAAGCAGAAAATTATCTATGTACCCTCGTACAGACTCCCTATGAAATTCCAGAATGAAATAAATGATGAAGTAGGTAAAATGCTAGAAGAAGGAGTAATTAGGAAATCAAACAGCCCTTATAATTTTCCATTAATAGTTGTACCGAAAAAAGATCGAACATGACGGTATCTGCGTAGACTTCCGTCATCTAAACGAGGAAACGATCCCTGATCGATTCCCAGTGCCATGTACTGACGATATTTTGTCTTAGTTAGGTCAGAATAAATATTTTACCAGTTTGGACTTACTTAAAGGCTTTCACCAGATATCATTAGAAGAAGATAGTATCCCATACACAGCCTTCAGCACAGCCAGGGGACATTATGAATTTTTACGGATGCCTTTTGGTTTACGTTGTGCTCCCATAACATTTACAAGAATGATTGACATAGTGTTTGGAGACTTGTTAGGGGATATATTGCATGCCTATATGGACGATCTTGTAATCTTTTCCAACACCTTAGAAGAACATCTACGTAAGTTAGAACTAGTACTACAGAGATTAAGACAACATAACTTAAGGGTAAAGATTAGTAAGTGTGAATTTTTCAAAACAGAATTAATATATTTGGGTTTCATGGTGTCAAGCCAAGGTCTTAAAGTAGTCCATGATAAGGTGTCGGCTATACGCAATTTTCCCATACCTACTAATGTCAAGGGAATACAGCAATTTCGGGGTTGTAGTGGATATTACAGGCGTTTTATACGCAACTATTCAATAATAGCCGCTCCTTTAACTGATCTTACGAAGAAGGGCGTAGATTTCATATGGTCTGAGCATCATCAACAGGCGTTTAATACCTTGAAAGATGAACTGTGTAGTTCTCCTATCTTAAAATTTCCCGACTTCGGTAAGGAATTCTTCATTGCAACAGACGCCTCAGACTTAGGAGTAGGAGGGGTATTGCTTCAGCAATATGATAAACAATTTTTCCCGATAGCTTTTTATTCTCGAAAACTGAGAACTTCCGAAAGTAAGTATGCAGTAATAGACAAGGAAGGGCTAGCTATTGTTAATTCACTAGTGCATTTTAAGTTCATAATATACGGTTATCCCATTAAGGTTCTTACTGATCATAAACCACTAACCGAGTTCTTTAAAGGCTTCAACCACAGCCCTAAACGAACTCGGTGGCATTTAATCATCCAAGACTTTGGCGCGAGAATCGGGTATTTACCTGGGAAAGCGAATATCATTGCGGATGCGTTATCACGCAACCCCGTCTCATCTTGTACAGAGCCTTTAGCTGAATTAATAGATATATCAACATCCATGCCTATTGTTAAAACGATATCTGAACAAGAAGATTTAGGCTGGAGCGCTGAATTATTACAGACTGAGCAAAGAAAAGATCAGAAAATAGAAACAATTATAAATGCTTTGAAAGGCAATAATAAGGAAAAGGAATATATAAAGTATAAGCAGCAGAATTATATAATCAAAGATAATATTCTGTGTAGGACCGTGACAAGGAAAACCCGCAATACACCACATGTAACTAACGACCAGGTAGTGGTACCAATCTCACTTATTTCCACTGTCCTGAATTGGTTGCATGCAAATCCATTACATGGACACCCGGGGTTCTCATTAATGTCACAGAAAGCCAAATCATTGCTTTATTGTCATACAATGCTTACAGATATAAAAAAAACACATAGATAATTGTCGCACATGTCAGGAAAACAAAGGGCATACGAAACACCTGTCAGGCTAGGGGCTTATCCCATGTTCAATCAACCCTTTGAAAGAATACATTTAGATTTGTTAACAGGATTTTACGAGTCAGACAGAGGAAATATGCACCTCTTAGTAATTGTAGATGCTTTAACTCGATATACAGAACTAATAGCGCTTAAAACTAAAACTGCGATTGAATGCGCTAGGAAGTCTTACGAGTGTTACATTTGTAAACATGGAATTCCACACATGATAATCTCAGACTCGGGTGGAAAATTTAATAATCACTTTCTTACCTCATTGTGTGAATTCCTTAGCATAAAGAAAATAAATACCATGATATATCACCCAGAGTCGAATGGGCTAGTGGCAAGAGCAAATAGGAAGGTTTTAAACATATTAAGAGTAACACTAGGGGGATCAGACCCCAACTGGGATATTGCAATACCTGCGGTACTGAGTACTCGAAATCATTCATATCATATATCAATTAAAATATTACCGCATGAAGCATTGTAAGGTGCCCCAGTTAGAACGCCTTTCCATGTATTAACGCCTACAACTACACTATCAAATCCTTTAAAAGAATGTATAAATGCAAGCAAAAGTCGATATGATATCCTTCGAAAGAATTTAGAAGAATCACAAATCATAATGAAAAGGAATCATGATAAAATAGCAAAGCCAACTAAAACATATACCGTGGGTGATAATGTATACATACAGGTAAATGTACGAAAAGGACTCAATTATAAACTAACACCTAAGTTTGAAGGCCCATTTAACATTTTGGAAACATTAACGGCCAATAGGTTTAGAGTTCAAAACGTATCCCAACCCACTGATGAGAGAAAAGTACCATTGGCTCACATAAGAAATAAAAAAAAAAAACAGAGGGAAAGAAGTGAGGGAAAGATTTTTATTTGTATGTTAAAAGTTTTCTTCTTAATACAGGAGTAATTACTATATGTTTTTCTCGTTACAGGTTTCCAAAATGAATTTTTTGTTGTTGGGAGTGATATTGTTTGCTCAGACATTTTTCTCGTGTGGGATGAGCTCTAAAACTAAAAGTATAGATTTTAAATATGGCACTATAGTTGAAAGACAAGAAGACGTTTTTATTACATCAAGCAACGTAGTTGTAGAAGTGCATATGCAAGCAATTTTTCTTCCAGAGAATGATGTCACTAGCTTAAAAAGCGCCATTTCAAGGTTTGCTGTCTCATCAGATGAGTTGCAGAGAAGACATTTTCATTTGACTACAGAGAGGTCTCTTGGATCGACAATAAAAGTTGCAGAGATGCTATCTGATGACTTGCAAAATAAGACTTACGATACAGAATCTTTGGCTCGTGACCTTTTGATGTGGACTGTAGGACACGAACATAAAGAAAGACGTAACCCGTTTCATTTTTGCTGCATTAAACATCTTTGGGTCTATTGCAAGTTTAGGTTTAGGAATTTCCAATCGTCTTAAGATTAGTAATCAAAACAAGAAAATTGAGTTCTTGACTCATGAATATGAATTGATTATGTCAGAACTAAGGAATCAGTTAGCTTCAATCAATCAAATTATGGATTTATTAAATGAATATTCAAGTAATATCAGTCAGATTATGGAAGTACAGGATTTGTTGGCAACGTTAACGTATTATGATTCAAAAATATATCACATACATAACAGAATTGCACATTTCATTGAGAAATCAAAAGATAATGTAGAAGCTATCACGTTAGCAGCTAAAGGTGTATTGTCGCCCCATTTGTTGCCTATAAAATACTTAAAGTTAGTTCTGGAGAACGGATGGGAGAAACTAGGCTATGTTCCTTTGTTAGACGCACGTAGGTTAGAATTTTATTACAGCCTAATTACAGTAAGCGTTGAAAATAACAAGATTATGATTACAATTCCCTTTGATTCTTCTGATGCCTGGCAATCTTACAGGATATCACCATTTCCGACTTTCATGACGAATCACTCAAGTCCAGTAATATCCAGTTTGACAGGACACGTATTGATTTCCCCAGACAAGGAAACATATACGGTCATTAAAGACTTAAATCAATTAACTCACTGTTCAGGCGTAATGGATAGAAAAATATGTACTGATGACTCATTTGAATTCCATAAAAACTTAATGGATTCATGCGAATTAGGTATAGTGCTAGACGGTGCTCTCTCCCATACAAGTGAAAATTGTCTGGATAAGCTTTACCCCTTTGACAATAATGAGTTCAATTGCAGACTGAACAACGGCTCGTGGATACGATATGACAAGGACGGCTTCAATGTATCATGCCCGGACGGATCCACGTCCTATGCCAAAATCTTCGTTGCAGCAGATGGTTGTATCGGGACTTCCCCTAATTCCATGGTGACCGGGATCAAGACCATCATCAGAGAACGAGCCTACTTCGCGAACTTCACGTGGTCGACTACAATTCCATCACTACCTCTCCCATACAACAAACAGGTAGCCAAGCGGTTGATGAAATTGACCGAGATGGACCACCTGTCACCGACTTATAAAGAATTTCTTCACCCCATACTACTAGCAGGAACAGTTGTGACGGTGATGATATTTATCGCTGTTAACATCCTTGTTTGGCGTAGGTTAAGGAACAGTTTGCAGCTAAAACAGAACGTTTTGCCATGTCCAGACAAAACTCCTTATTTAATTCAATTTAAAGCCGTTTGAAAGTGGCCACTTCATTCGCTAAAAGGAGTAAAATTGTCTGAGAATAGCGTGTGTACGAAAAGCAGTTAGTACGATAGTAATATGTAATTGAAGAGACTATAGAACATTTGCATTTTTAAAAATACATTTAAAAACATTTAAAAAATAGATCATTTTTTTCTCTCGGCATCTAATAAAATATATAAGCCGGAATGTTAAAAGAAAAGAGAAAAAAAAAATAAAAAAACAGAATCTATGGGCATCCAATAAAACATAAAGCCCTATATATATATATATATATATATATATATATATATATATATATATATATATATATATATATATATATATATATATATATATATATATATATATATATATATATATATATATATATATGTATATATGTGTGTGTGTGTGTGTATACGAAACCGTGGTACGTGTACGTACCAGGAATTCGTGTTTGTGCACTAAAATTGAATCTTTATCAAGGTAACAAATATATTATTAATTACCGTATTGTGTTAATCTATGTTTCTGACAAAGGTAACAATTATTTTCTTTAACAAGTTACCGAATCATATGTATATCAGTAATTTTTTTGGTACCATATAATCATTTGCTAGCAATGTACCATATATGATCTGTATTCATCATGCATTTTTTTCTTTGCTTTGGTAATATCTTTTCATATGCATTATTGTTATTATTTTTTTATAATATGCCTATTTGAACATTTGTCCTCATTTGCTTATAGCTAAAGTTTAAACAAAGAATGATACATATATCCAGTCACACTCTTAATAAACATATTTTGGCGTGTTGTTAAATTTAAAAAAAAAAAAAAATTGAGATAGCTGGCCGAGCTGATGTAATAGCTAGGTATTACATGTTTAAAACACATGACGTAATATGTCATTGTGGAAGAAGAAGCTAGCGTGAGATTTGCGGTAGTCAGACAAAATCATTACAGGATGCATTTTGCATCTCTCAGCAATGTAACATTTTTATGAAGCATAAACACAAATGCATACCGTGTGAAAGATTGTGTCGCCACCGGATGCAGGTGTCTTCCTAGACTAATGTAAAGTTTACATATTGTGTTTAAATGCTGAGATAACTAAATATACGATATCTGTGATATCGATATTCTAGGCAGTTCTTATCTATACTTCACCTGAAATGGTCATCCGACCAAACCAGCTATACTCCTGTGATGGAGATGTTAACACTGTTGTTTTTAGAGAATAAACCATTTTAAAGTTAACATGCTTGACTTTATTTCAAGACTCAACATCTCCAACAACACATACTCAATGTGTGTTAATAACAGTAGCACACTAATACATCCACGCACATTCAAACACCCCAAAACTGGAGTGCGGGAGCAGTCACTCTCCCCCCAGCTCCATCTCTTTGTCGATGTCCCTTTTAGTTGCCTCTTACGACACGCAGGGATAAGGTTGGCGCTATTCTAATTGTTTTTATGCCCCGTGGCCACAGGGGGCATAAAATATAAAGATATAATATAAAAAACACATATCAATTAAAAGATTTTTCCTTGATTTAATTTCTTTAGTTTCTCCTAAAGAGATAGGTAGACGATTAAAAACACATATATCGTATGTGTATTTTTCTTTTATTTTTAACCAGCATAATTTCATCAGATGCAGAGTAATATGTTCATATTTACTCACTGTTCCAAGGGTTACGCGAGCAGCAAAATTCGATATTTTTTTGTACTTAATTCAGGTGCTTAGTACTCGGGCTACCCCAGACTGTGAGATAATAATTAATCAAGATTAGCGCTAAAGATTGTATATACTACAATTAAGTGTGTTTAAGGTGCAAAATCATTTTTCACTCTATTCAAGTATATCATGGTTCCAATAACTTTTTCTGTGAATCTTGTCTATGTGTGTCTCAAAAGTCATATAATTATCAAAGAAAACTCCAAGGTTCTTAACGCTGCTTATGGGTTTGAGTTGACTGCCATCAAAATTTAATATCCGATTCGGATTAATGCGATTTGAATATTGCCTTGTTCATATTCACTAAAATATCAATTGCTTCATGATGTGCAATTGAGCCCGGCAATATTTATAATTTACTTACAATAGATTTGTTATTAGTGATGAAGAAATCTAGCAAAGTTGATGAATTTAAAGTTATTCAAGTAGGTATGTCGATCAGTTGGTCTATCTCTACACTGTCAATAAGCCCAGCCATTTTATCATCAGCTTACAGCAGGTCATCATTAAAATCCCATAGGTTTATTTACTTAGAACTAAATTTTTAAGAAAGTGTAAGATAGAATCAAAAGATTCTACCGTAGCTTTTGGATAGCGATATAAGCAACCAATAATAGCCGTTGTCAAACTCGGTTACCTTTAGATAGTCTCTTACATACAGACACTCCACCACCTTTGCCGTGGTCCTCTCTGTATAAATTATATGGTGATATATTATCAAAAGCATTATTCATATTCGAGGGCAACCATGTTGCACAATACATCAATTTTATGTTTCTACTAAAAGCTCTATTTCATGTTTGTGACATAGTAAAGATTGTGCATTAATATAAAAACTTTTCAGATAATTACTCTTTGCGGCACTGTCATCTTGGCCTACTACCTAATGATAATTATAGTTATAAGTGGTGCAAAGTCTACTCTTATGTCCATATTCCTCACATACATTTTATTTTATGGTCAAATCTCCATGTGGACTGAACATGGTTGAATTTGCCACAGGTAAAACATCCCTATCTAACTCTACCGGAAACTATAGCCATTTTGGTGGTAATGAGCTTTTCGATGATGTGGTCTATAGTTACTTTCCTTATGTCGATCTTCAGGCTCTCTATTATAAATGCGTGAGTCTGGGAATCAGCGTTTATTTGAGAATTACATGGGCCACGACTGTCAATCCTTTTTTAGCCCCTTACACACCTGGAAACCTTGTTTGGAAACAATGTTTGGAAACGGTTTCCAAACAGTTTGGAAACTGTTTCCGAAAACTGAAAAACTGTTTGGAAACAGTTTGCAAACTACTTCCAAACAATGTTTCCGGTCCACACCTCAGTTGTGGTCATACCTGTGATGAGTGTAGAGGTTGCTGCAGCAGCGTCTGCATTTTATTTGGCACTTTCCATAAAGTCAAGGGAGGTCAAGAAAACGAGAAAGATATGGGTGAGGAATTTTTTTTGGAAAAGGACCCTATGGTGATTTGCTTTTGGCGGAACTGAAATTAGATGGTGGAGGTTTCACCAATTTTGTTCGGATGTGCCCAAGTGACTTTGAACTACTTTTATGGATGGTGGCTCCCAGTATATTTCGAAAGGATACAAAATACAGAAAGGCTATTAGTTCTAGAGTTTTCTCAGCAAACCACATGACGTTATCAACTGCAAGTCTCGAGTAGGTACTAATTCATCGTCGCCTCGGCCGCACACACACACACACACACACGCAGTGTCTCCCATTCTGGATGGGAAACAGTAATTCGTGAAATGGTGTTTGGAAATGGTTTGCAAACTGTTTGGAAACAGTTTGTAAGCAGTTTCGAAACATTGTTTGCAT
>NC_090744.1:14182654-14187654 GCF_036898095.1 Palaemon carinicauda | reverse complement strand
TTTAAGGAAGGACACGGCAAATAGGTTGGGTGGGATATACAAATATATGTCTTTAATTTTCCGTTTTCCAGTTGGCGTCATGCCAGCTGGACAGCGCAGTCAAATGCTCGCTACAAAAGAAGCATACTGGCTGAACTACAATATTTAATTGTACAGTAGTCAGTAATTTGCAATATATATGTACTGCAAAAAGAAAACTACAATACGATTATACAGTAGTTATTTCTAACATAGCTTTGGTACCCTTGCGCAAGCTTCTGCTGGTACCGCTCCTATATTGAAAGAATAGTATTTCTTCAATATTCTGATCGTGAGTCAGTCATCCTGACCCCACAGTGTTACAAATAAAAAGGGACAGTGAATTTGTACTTCTCTACCCCTAGGGGTAAGAGCCGTTTTAGTTGGAGATCCTTGATAGAGGAATCTCCCTATAGTTGATACTGAGGGGAGGTAACAGCATTTGCTTGTAGGTGGTACACAAGTATGTGTCTCCTACTATCCCTTTATAGCTTACTATCCTAAGCTATTCTGTTAAAAGATGACTTTTGCATGTTGATTATCAGTGAGATAATCCATTATATACTCATTCGGTTTTCCTTTCTTTACAGGAGGAACACCAGATGACTTGTGCTGCAGTCTTCTGCAAAGCCAAGAGTAAGTATTTTTACGGTCATAATACTTGCAGGTTTCATGCCCTCTCAATATTATTTCCGAATCCTTACATTATTGGAACCCGCAGGTTTACAATAAATGTCGGACATTAATGTCCGAAGGTTTCGAGAATCCCACGTCTATAGAGACTAGGGATACAGCTCAATACAAATTACGCAACTGGGTGAGAGGCTTCCAGAAAATCTCTCCGGGACCTAACGTACCTATTGATAGGATGCGAAAGCTACTATTTCCGAAGGCAAGTAAGGAAATAGTGGTGCCCCAGGCACCAATTACATCTCCCGAGGGCCAGATAGCCTTTGGGAAAGAGGGCAGGAAGTGCCTAGGGGAAAGAGGGAAAAATGTCGTGTCGGAATTGCCTCCACCTATGCCAGCTCTAGAGCCATTGACGTCGACATCTTTGTCTTCTACCCCTCCATTAGATGCAATGGAACAATTATGTGCCCAATAGAGAGATTTCGTAAACAAAACGAAAAACAGGAAGTAAAATGCAAGATAGTGCCTCGCAAAGCTTCTCTTGTCGCTTCCCGAGGGTCATTCAAACAACCCATGGATCAAGACCTACCGACATGCTCCAAAACCAATCCATGTATGTTTGCGGAGCTGATGCCGATTTTAAATAGCAAACTCTACTTCTCGGAAAAGATGGGTGCTGTTCCTTAGGACAAAATCCAATTTTGGCCAAGATTTGATGTTTTCCCTAATTGTTTTGTTCGACTGAGGTATGAACCAAAGTCAAGAAAAGGAACGGAATCGAAGGAGGTCATGATTTTCGACCAAGATAAGGCACAGGCTATTCTGTCAAGTAGCCTGAAAAAGGCGGGTTACTCGGTGTCGAAGGTATTCTCACTGGATAACAGGCGCACTATCTTTCTTGCTCCTGCTTCAATCTCATTCCCCTTTATGGGAAAGGCATTTAAATCTGTTGCCAAGGCAGTGGAGGCGGGTAGGCCATGTCCTGCACTCGAGGAGTGCAAGCCTCTGTCACCAGCTTTCCTCAGACAGGAGAAGGACTGGAAGGAAGTCCATTTAACTTTCTCAGTCGGAAGATTAGATGTGGATGTCGCCAGTCGACCATTTAACGAACATCTCCCTAAACTATCCGAGTTTCTCTTGTATAATGAACTAGACACTAAGGAGAGACTTGCAGCCTCCCTTTCTCTACAAAACTACATAGAGTTGTGTTCAACCTATGAAAATACCCCAGACATGCTCATGGTCCTAGCCAAAATGCATATGGCTGCCTTAGTGAAGGACCTTTACGCCTTTATGAAGGCTAGGAGAGCATGTAGAGAGTTTGTGTTCGTTGCTGCAACAGTGAAACACGATACAAGGAAGCTAATTTTTTCCAACATCTGGGGTAAAGACCTCCTCCCAGATGAGGTAGTTAAGAAAGTGATTTAGAGCGCCACCATGGAGAACATAAGTCTTCTCCAAATCTTCCATGGTTGTGGGTCCCCAACCTGAAACGAAGACAGGAAAAGCTGGAAATATCCGGGCTGTTCAGCAACATCCCACAGTTCTAGTGACCACGGTGCCACAGGCAGGTGGTCAAAGCATGAAGATGCTTCTGGTAGGAGGGAGGTTCCTACAGGATCATCGGACCTTTGATCCTTGGGTCTAAGGCCTAATCAAGATGGGACTATGATGGGAAACAAAAATGTCTCCACCATCATTTCCTTACCTTCTCCTACAATCCAAAACCCTCCTGGAGGAGTATACCTGAGAGCTCTAGAGCATACAGGTGGTAAGGAAACTACAGTCCATCGAGTTCCAGGGAAGGCTGTTTTGTGTTCACGAGAAGGACTCAAGAAATCTCGGAGTCATTCTGAACTTGTCGCCACTCAACAAGTTCATATAAAACAGACAGTTCAGAAAGTTAATCCTTCTGAACATATGGACCTTGTTTCAAAAAGGGGTGTTCATAGTCTTGTCAGACATGAAAGGTGTCCTTTGGCAACTTCCAGTCAATCACCCCTCCCCTTCTATCTAGGATTCAAGTTACAGATAGTAACGTACATCCTAGGAAAGATACGTGTCGGACTAGACAGAGTCCTAAACACCTTCATTGGATTGGCAGACTTAGTCAGGTAAGAACCAAGCCTAGAAACGGTTCAGGCAACAATACCTGGAGGAGAGGCTGGGGTGGGCAGCAGCCGAAGTGGCTGGTCTATGTGCATCCAAGGAACTGACCCGGTTCCTGGGACATCGCGGATGCAAGATAAGCTTCAAGAAGTCTCGATTCTCTCCAGCTCAAAGGTTTCAATGGCTGAAAAACCATTGAAGCCTTTGGTCACTTCAACTCTCCTTTTCCTTGGGAATACAAAAGGAGATCGCAAGGTCGGTCACGAGACTCAGATAATCAGTCAGATTTCCTAGAGGCTAACAGGGAGAAGCTCTGAACTCTCCCCAGTTCGCAATAGTGACAGACCTAGTGCAAAGAGCACAGCAGAAAGATGCGTCAAGAGCCTGGAGAAAATACGTATCAAACACTTGAAGAGATCTAAAAAGACCGATATTGGTCCCTCTTTAATAGATTCTATAACAAAAATCAAAGCCCAAAAGTCCCAAGACTATGCTGGTCCTTTCATGAGTGGGGAAGCTCTCTCCACACAGATCAGACTTCCTGCGACTGATCTGGGACACCGAAGTGATAATGAGACGTCGCAACCGACAATGCTAAGGAACATCTCATACAGTCTAGGTGAAGTTAACCATCCCTTTCTTTAAGGGATGGCACCTGTCAGCAGTTCATATACAATTGATCCACAATGGTCCATGGACGCAGAGCTCTTCCCTCTCAGATGGGAACAAGTCCCGGTACTAGAGATCGACCTCTTCACCACGAGCGTCTTCAAGAAACTACCTTGATATGTAGCCTCATACGAGGATTCTCTAGTGGAATTTATACACAGCATGTCTCTAGTATGGAAGAGATGGACTCAGGTATTCCCGTTCAACTCATCCAATCACCTGCTGAAGGTCCTCAACAGCCTCAGATACTTCCAAGGGGGAGTAGCTCTATTGGCTCCCAAGTAGCCCAAGATCAATCTGTCCTCCTTAATGAAGAAACTGAAGCTGAGGCTGGCCCTAGTTCTGAACGTAGGTCTATTTCAGAAGGTTCAGAAATTAATTGCCTTCGTTTTATCACAGAGAACCCGAACCCTTCATTTCATGATTTTCTTGCCCTAGTGGTTAGAAAAAGATTTGGAATCTCAGAAGACAATATAGAATTCTTAGAATAATACAAGTCTAAGTTAACTAGAAGACAATATGAGTCTTCTTGGAAAAAGTGGATTGCGTATGTGAAAGCAAAAGAACAGAAAGAAATTTCAATGAACTTCTGTCTATCCTTCTTTGTCCACCTTCAAAATCAAGGTCTGGCGGCCAACACGATAACTATGTGCAAGTCAGTCTTGATGAAGACCTCTTCTATAGGCCTTTCAAGTGGATCTGGCGAATGAAATCTTTAACAAGATTCCAAAGGCATGTGCAAGGCTTAGGCCTGCAGCACCACCAAAGCCTATCTCTTGGTCTTTGGACAAGGTCCTACATTATGCCTCATCGGTGAACAATGAAGATTATTCCCTTAAGGATCTACCCCAAAAGGTTAGATTTAGTGAAATAGTGGCCCTATTTAGAGATGAAGGCCGCATTCAGTTCACAGAAGCGGGAGAACTGAATCTTTTCCCTGATCCAACCTTTCTTGCTAAGAACGAGCTACCCACTAAGAGGTGGGGTCCCTGGAGAATCTGCCCTCTGAAGGAAGATGTCTCTGTATGTCCTGTAGAGTGTTCAAATGTCTATCTTCGTAGAACTTCAGACTTCAGGGGAGGACAGCTCTTTAAAGGCGAAACCTCTGAATCAAACTTATCCCTGAAACAACTGAGGGCGAAGCTCACCTACTTTATTCGTAGAGCAGATCCTGACAGTACTCCCGCAGGTCATGATCCGAGAAAAATTGCTTCATCGCTGAACTTTTTTCATTATATGGACTTTGAGCGTTTTCGCTCATATACTGGATGGAAATCATCCAGAGTGTTCTACAAACACTATGCTAAGCAGGTCCATGAACTGAAGCCTTATATGGTGGCGGCAGGTAGTGTTTTAAAACCTGCCGTTTAATTCTGCGATGAACAGCTAATTGACTGGGACTGTCAATGAAAGGGGGAAGGGGTCATTACTTTTAGGGTGACCTCCTTTAAATGAGTGTTACCATGGTGACACTAATTCTGTTCAAAATCCCAGGTGTGGAATTATACAGATAGCAATAGTGCCGTGTGTACGTAGTACACAGTGTCGATAGAATGTGACCGGTACAGAGATCA
>NC_090744.1:14157654-14172654 GCF_036898095.1 Palaemon carinicauda | reverse complement strand
TGACGAAGGGCGTACCTTCTAAGAAATGGCGAAAGTGACGGACAGCCAAGTGCACCGCCAGCAATTCTCGATCGAAGGTAGAATAACCCGATTCTTCCTTGGACAGTTTTCTGCTGAAGAAAGCCAATGGGCGGGGCGAGCCTTTGACCACCTGCCCGAGTACTGCACCAATAGCGACGTCGCTGGCATCGGTGGAGAGGAGGGGGGCGTGTGGGATAGGAAAAGTGAGAGCCGCAGCAGTTGATAAGGCCTTCTTTGCATTGCAGAAGGCTGCTTCTTGAAGGGGACCCCACTTCAGGTCCTTTGGCTTGCCCTTGAGGGAGGCGTAGAGGGGAGCAAGAGTGGCGGCAATGGCTGGCAGAAAACGGTGATAATAGTTGATCATGCCCAAGAATTCCTGCTGAGCTTTGACGGTCGAGGGCGCGGGGAAGTTCTGAACGGCTGCTACCCTCTAAGGGAGGGGATGGACTCCTTCAGGAGTGATACGATGCCCTAAGAACGACAATTCGTTGGCGCCAAAGGTACACTTGTCGTACCGGACTACAAGGCCGTTTTGTTGCAGGCGGTCGAGCACGCATCGTGCTCGACCGCATAACATACAGAGAAAGGGAGGTCCCCTAAGATGCCATCCATGAGACGTTGAAACGTTGCCCCAGCATTACGAAGGCCAAAACAGGAGTAATTGAAGGTGTATGTACCAAACGGAGTGGTGATGGCGGTCTTGGGGATGTCTTCTGGGTTCATAGGCACCTGATAATACCCCTTCAGGAGGTTGAGCGTAGAAAAAACCTTCGCTTTGTGCAGGTAGGAGGTCACGTCGGCAATGTTTGGGAGGGGGTAGTGATCCGGTTCTGTTTGCATGTTCAGGCGCCTGTAATCCCCGCACGGACGGAGGGAGCCGTCTTTCTTCAGAACGATGTGTAAGGGTGACGACCATGGGCTGGAGGCCTTTTGGCAAAGGCCCATTTCCTCCATTTCGGCGAACGTCTGTTTGGCGGCTGCCAATCGTTCCGGTGCCAGACGTCTGAATTTTGCGAAGACTGGGGGTCCCGTCGTCTTGATGTGGTGATAAATACCGTGCTTGGCAGGAACCGTGGGCGTTTGGCAAAGTTCTGGACGGAAAACTTCCGGGTACGACGTGAGGAGGTGGGCGTGGGTATCCGTGGGTGCGCTGATGCGGAGAGCGAGGTTAGAGGGGGTGGGTGAAGAGGTGTCGACAAGTACGAGTCTGCGTTGACCAATCGTCGGTGGGGGACATCGACCAGAAGGTGGAAATGAGAGAGGAAATCCGCACCGAGGATTGGCATTGTGACGTCAGCAACGAGAAACTTCCAATTGAATTTACCGTTTCCGAACGATAATGTGAGGTTCTCGTAACCGTAGGTGGGTATCGCAGATCCGTTGGCAGCTACCAAGCGGACGTCGGCAGATGTAGACAGACTACGTCGTGCCTTGAAGAGTTTCCTTGGCAAAAGAGAACGACAAGCACCCGTGTCTACCAAAAATCGCACGCCCGTTCCTGCATCCTGTAAAAAGAGAAGATTAGAAACACGGGAGGCCACCGCCACAAGCGATGGCCTACTTACACGTTTTTTGGCCACTGACAATCTCTGGCACATTTCTTCGCGGTTGCCCTGAATCTGAAGTGGTAGTAGCAAAACTGCGGCGGATGGGAGGTAGTAAGTGGCTGCAGAAGTCGTTCGTTGGGGCGCGAGCGATTGGTGGGTGGTGGGCGGCTTTGTCGCCGCTTCGGCACGTCACGGGGTAGGCGTGTATGTCCTACGGCATTCATGTCAGCTTCGGTTGACGTTGAATAGGCATCCTCGTCGTTAGGGGTGGAGGCGTTGATGGAGGTCTTGAAGTGGCTGTCCATAAGGGCGTCGGCTTTGGTCATCAAGTCCTTTATGGGTAAACTATCGACATCGGGTATGGCAGCGCGTACAGGTTCGGGTAAACGGCGTATCCAAAGGGCACGAAGTAGGTTCACCTCACGAGGAGAGCCGTCTGCGGCAGGTTGAAGGCGAGCGATACTGGTCATTTCCCTGAGGGCAAGCGAAGCCCTTTGGTCCTCCAACGATTGTTGCGAGAGCTGAAAAAGCTTTGCTATACGGGCGGCTGGCGACGGCGAGTACTGCTGCAGAAGGTATGTTTTGAGGGCGGCATACGCTATTGGGGTGTCTCCTTGTTCACAAAGCCAGTCGGATATTTCTGGGAAGGTGTCCTCGGGTATCGCCGCGAGAACATAATCCGCTTTGATGGTTAAGCGAGTCACGCCCCTGATACGAAACTGGACTTCTGCGCGTTGAAACCAAGCAAACGCCTCTCCGCTGGCAAACGATGAAAGTTTGAATGGAGCGGCCGCAGCACCAACTGCCGTAGAGTCTGTCATAGTACCAGCGATGAAGGGGCGAGGGTGGAAGGCGGTGGGAGCGAGTCGACTTCCGGGGTCACCAATGTGACGGAGCCAAGAGTGGGTTGTGAACTCAAAGGCAGGATGCAATCAACTGAGTTGTTTATTAAGGAACACTCTCCTTTATATGCAAAACCTCAAGGCAACAGGACATAACCTGTTCGAGAGACAGACAATGTTACAGAGCAAAATGGAGACATGATCATTCAGGTTCTTTTTAGTTCGAGGGAAGAGCGCAGATACAAGCATAATATATACAAAATAATTATGTACAATTGTGTGACACACGGTTGGTACACCTCTGTTTGTCGTACCAGAAAGACGTTCAGTACAATGAAAAATGACCAAGCTATACATGTAGGTGGTAATGGTGGTGTTACAATTGCATGTTTTCATGACTTCATAACCTTATTATTATTATTATTAT
Organism: Palaemon carinicauda; assembly: GCF_036898095.1. Taxonomy (NCBI): domain Eukaryota; kingdom Metazoa; phylum Arthropoda; class Malacostraca; order Decapoda; family Palaemonidae; genus Palaemon; species Palaemon carinicauda. The sequence goes on along the minus strand of NC_090744.1, from coordinate 14,169,817 downwards.
TATTATTACTATCCAAGCTACAACCCTAGTTGGAAAAGCAAGATGTTATTAGGCCAGGGGCTCTAACAGGGAAAAGAATCCCAGTGAGGAAAGGAAATAAGGAAATAAATAAATGAAGAGAACAAATTTACAATAAATCATTCTAAAAAAAGTAACAACGTCAAAACAAACATGTCATATATAAACTATTAACAACATAAAAAACAAATGTCATAAAAAAACTATAAAAAGACTCATGTCCGCCTGGTCAACAAAAAAGCATTTGCTCCAACTTTTCACCACCGTTGTCGTGTAGTGTTTTCAATAGATCTAGTAGCACCGCTTCTCATATCAATTAATAATCATGTAACCTAGATATCTACAATGATTACGGATTAGACACCATCTAATGTACTGTAGATACCCTACATTTGAACGTGTGTGTAGTTATAACCTGTGTTGTTGGTACATGTTATTAATTATTATTTATTCATCGATTGCACCCCATTGATGGATATTGTTTTGTAAATGTATACTATTCAGCATTATTTCATATTCAATATCTTATTACTGTAAGCTAACAGGTTGGATCCACCACTCTGACTACTATCAGCACCGACGACAATCAATCGAGTCTAACATTACCACCACTGTCGGGACGATGTTTATAAAATCAAAATGACTCCATCATTAAAACTACAGAAGCATATCTTCTATATCTTCTTTTTAATTGGATAATGTAAAAAATGGTTTCTCGAGGCTGATCCTAAGTGAATTTGTGCAATTATATGCACAGCACCTACGACTTTGTTGCGTCCTTCCATCCATTGTTTTCACATGTGGTTATACCTTGACGCTTGACGCTTGTTAGCAGCACTAGTATCGCGATTACAATCAACCCATAGGCGTTTACCTCCTATGTTTTGTTGGTTTGTGGTTATATCATGTCTAGAATGCTTCACTATTGTCCAAAAGGTTGTCGGAATGCTTTTGTGTTGCGACTTTTAACATACTACAGGATGGAACAAGACAATAAACTGAAGATGGATTGAATAGATTGGTATTATGTTGATATGTTTAATGGCGTACTTTCAGGAACATCTATAGTTGAATATTATGCATTATCAGACTCTCTCTCTCTCTCTCTCTCTCTCTCTCTCTCTCTCTCTCTCTCTCTCTCTCTCTCTCTCTCTCTCTCTCTCTCTATATATATATATATATATATATATATATATCTCTCTATATATATATATATATATATATATATATATATATATATATATATATATATATATATATATATATATATATATATATATATATATATATAGATAGATAGATATATATATTCTACTCCAGTCTTGTAACTTTATTTATTAGAATACTAGCTGCTATACTACTATATATGTACAATATACTTATAGTTAATAAAGTGTAACTATCCTTCCACCCCCATCCAATCTTAAGCCATATTAAATATTTAAAATGATCATATTGTATATATATATATATATATATATATATATATATACATATATATATATACATATATATATATATATATATATATATATATATATATATATATATATATATATATAATTTCTTGCACTTATATAAGGATAACCGGTGTGGCAGTGGTCGACGTCACGAAGACGCCTATTTGCCAGGTCTTAATTTCCGTTCTCACCATGCCCACTGTATTGAGATGACATTTCTCGATATAAAGTAAGACAATACTGCGGAGTAGATGCTTAACTCATTTTTTCTTAATCAGGTCGGTGTCTCAAATGCTGCTGTATTGGGTCTCACATTAATCAGAAGCTTAATTCATTAGTTATATTAAAAGATGAGGTTTTTTATAGACCTTGAAATAGATAGTAAGCAATTACAGTTTAGTAAATGAGGATCATAGGTTGCCTCGGGGCTGCAGGTTGTGCAGGCCGGCCATAGATACTTGTTTGCTCTGCGATAAAAAAGAGCAGATATCTTATGAATTATGATTAAAAAAAAAAAAAAAAAACAGCACCGAAGACGGGTATGTCAGAGTTGCCCACAACCCTGTAGTATATTTGAATGGCAATGCCGTGGGAGAATTGTTACTCTAATCAGGATTACTGCCCTCCTCATCTCCTGACTCGTGGGCATGTGGTGGTGTATCTCCTCTGACTCTCACTCTACCACCTTGTTGTTTCTTTCATCTTCGTTGCTTGGACGGTTGGTTCAGATTGACTGGAGATTTAATTCCAAGCGGAGGCTCTTAGGCTATACGTCATAGCCTCAAAAAATATCATTCGTAGTTTTTGGTGGTGTATACGGCCACCAATCCTCCCTTGTACGATGAGCAGAGGTCGTTCGAGATTATACCACCCTATTACCGCCCAATTCCCCACCCATTCTGAATCACTGCATAAGCCCATGTTTAGAATCCTCACTTCCGTCATATTTGTCAAAATCCAGCTCGATGTCGAACTCATTTCCAAAAAACACTCCTTCCCTGGACCTGAGAGGGAGGCAAGGGGCATGTGGTATGGAGTGATGGTTGGGAAGAATTATGTGGAAGGTGGGTGCGTGCAAGGTTAATGCATAGGAGGTTGTAGCTCTGGCTAATGTAGATGAAGATTCAGTAAAACGAATGAGGCTTATTTGGCTTAGATAAAGTAAGTGACCAAATAGGATGAATTCGCTCCAAATGTTGTTCAGTGATTTTTTAATAATTTCCCCAGCAATATTGGTAACATACAAGACATTTTTACAGTACTATATTCGTATTTTTTCCCCACTATTTAGGCCTAAAACTATTCTGCTTTATGATAAGTATCATAAACACTTATTTGGTATGCTTCCATGTACAGTACTGATAGCAGAGTAGCATAATCGATTTTATCATGAGAGAAATCTGTTCAGTCTTATTTAAACGATAGTAAGAATGGTATGATTTCTCGACACTTATATGAATGACGTTGTGTCAGAACTATGAGGTTTTACTGAAATATAATTCATTTCATGGAGTATGGTTTTCATCATCATCCTCATCATCATCATCGTCATCATCTACCCCTACGCCCATTGACACAAAGGGCCTCGGTTAGATTTCGCCAGTCGTCTCTAATTTGAGCTTTTAAATCAACGTTTCTCCATTCATCATCTACTTCACGCTTCATAGTTCTAAGACATGTAGGCCTTGGTCTATCAACTCTTCTAGTGCCTTGTGGAGCCCAGTTGAAAGTTTGCTGAACTAATCTATCTTGGGTTGTGTGAAGAGCATGCCCAAACTATCTCCATCTACCCCTCACCATGATCTTGTCCACATATAGCACTCGAGTAATCTCTCTTATAACTTCATTCCTAATCCTGTCCTGTTGTTTAACTCCAAAGACTCGTCTGAGAGCTTTGTTTTCATATCTACAAAATCTGCAGGATATTGTTTCATTTTCATATCACGACTCATGGCCTTACCTTCTGCTACTTGTCCAATAAGGAACTTTTGGTATTATACCAGCTGTTGTGCAGCCACCACAGGGCCGATAAAAAACACATTGAGCCTCCCGTGGGTCACGTCTTGTAGTAACAGTGATCTCACTAAAGTGATATAGAGCCTGATTTTTATATGTAACTTTAGGCGATTTGATTTCCAAATTTTACTTAACCAAGCCATTGTCTGATTTGCTATTTTCAATCTTTCATTTAACTGAAATTCTAAAGATCTCGTATTACAAAACATAGTTCCTAAACATTTTAATGATCCCACTTCAATAATCCTTTCTCCTTCCAATGATATTTCATCTTCCATTTCGTATTCCGTTCTCATCATCTCTGTATTTCTTCTGTCTATCTTGAGCTCAACCTCCTTTGATATTTCATGCATTTTGGTAAGCAAGATTTGCAAGTTCTGTGATGTTATGCTAATAAGGACATCATCATCAACATACTCTACGTCCCCTAATTTCATTACCAACCCAGTCCAATCCTTCTCCACCATCCCCAACTATTTTATGTTCTCTTATTTTACTTCACTGAACATCTTATTAGCTAATCTGTGTTATTTTTCTCCTATAAATAATTATTTACCTTTTAATTGATCTCGATATAGTGAAATGAATTTCAAATACTCTACTTTTGCCTAGTTGTATTATTATTATTATTATTATTATTATTATTATTATTATTATTATTATTATTATTATTATTATTATTATTATTATTATTATTATTATTATTAGCAAAGCTACAACTATGGGTGAAAAAGCAGAATTTTCCAAGCCCAACGACTGCGACAAGAAGAGCAGCCCAGTGAAGAATATTAAATAAGGAAATAGAAAATAAAGTAAATATAAGTAATGATAAGGAAAAGTATTTTAAGATAAGCATCAACCTTCAAATACACCAGTAATAATAAAAAAACAACTTTAGAACGAGTCTTACGTTAACCTTTTCAATAAAATAGAATTTACAAAACGTTTGAGCTTCTGAAGTTCCACTGATCCTCCACCAGATTAGTAAGATCCTTCCACAATCTGGTATGATGATACAGTCTGGAAAGATCTGAAGTCAAAGGATAGTTTGAATTATGAAAAATCTCATTCAACTTGCGTGAAAAAACTAACTGAACGACCGTATCAGATATTACTAGTGAAATCAGTAATGAGGATATTATATTAATAGACTGTAAGATTCTGTACAAAAAAAAAAAAAAAAAAAAAAAAAAAAACATAAGATGAGTGTCCTCAATTGAGGACCAGATTAAAGAACAATATTTAAAACAAGACCGAATGACCTTCTAAAAGTAAAATTGTATTAATGAGCAAACCTAGAAAATTAAGTGTACTATATGTAAATAAAGAAACGTTCTTATTAGGAAAATCGGGATGCCGAGGAGCCAACATCCTGCGCCTAAATACTTATAATCATTCTTTAAGTTTTGTTAAGGTTCAACGTCGTCTCATAATTGTCACCATGCACTAATTTCAGCCAGATCTCTATTAAGGGATTCTGCAATCATATGTCTATATTCTAGAGTTGGAATTGATGAAAAAGGAGTAGCATCATCTGCATATGCAACGAGCTTGTTTTGTGGCTCAAACCACTTATCATGCATATATAGTATGGAAAGTAATGGGCTATGAACAATAACATAAGGAACACCTGGTATTATATTCTTATAGTGACAATGGTACCCTTGAATAAATAGCCATTTAACCTTATCTATTTAAATTTTAAAACAATGCTCCCATAACCAACATAATCAATTGCAGTATAAAAATCAAGGCCTTCACATGTTCCGAGACATTTGTGAAGGAAAACTGCAAATTACGAAACAGATGATTACTTTCTGCATATCTATTGGGGCGTTTTTCGAGAAGCCAAAAAAAAAAAAAAAAAAAAAAAAACTTTAGATAATATGAGATTTATGAATAATGGTTGGTAATCAACAGGTGTAGAGCTATCACAATCAAATTTACCCAATAAAGTCACATTACCAATTCTCCAAGAATAACAGAAAGAACTTCAACTTGCTGCCTTTGGAAAAATAACACCCAATTTTATAAATAAAAACAGAGGAAAATACCATTCAAGTGAAGGACCATCTAAACTAGTTAGATTAGCTTTAAAAAAGACAGGATTGAATAAGATAAAGTTTCTCATTCTTTTGCTTACTGCCAAATACATTAGCCAAATGGGTTGGTTTCTCCATTGGACAGTGAGTGACAGAACCATCTGGTTTAAAGTTAACAAGTAACTGTCAAAAAAAAAAAAAAAAAAAAGAGTACAGATTTCATGGTTGCCAACCATTTATGCACCTGGGTTGTAACAGAAAGTGTTTCGTTTATGGTCAAATTGTATTCGCTTTCAGTTTAAGCATAAACTCATTGAGTAACACCTCTCATTTGAATGTAGTTATTCAAAATCAAATCTTCTTTTACCTTTCCAAAGAGGAGAAGCCTCCTGTTCTTGCAAATAAGCATGTCTGATATCATCCTTGAACGAGGGTTTTTCCATCACTCGGTATTTTCTCACAAGAAAGGGAATACATTTATCAATTATGTTAACCAGAATTTCATTCAAGAGAACAATAGGTTCAGCCCTTATATACCATTGTGACCAATTCAAATACAAAATGTTACACTAGATACCATTCCAGTCTGCTTGAAATTATATATGAATATATATATATATACACATATATATATATATATATATATATATATATATATATATATATATATATATATATATATATATATATATATATATATATATATATATATATATATTCAAAAAGCATAACTCATCAAGTACTGAATTCTCAGTCTTGATTACTCATGAAGCCAAGGTATGTACAGTGGAGTTAGTGTATACCAAGTCGAAGACATTACCAGACTTGTGAGTAGCGTTACTTATGATTTGCTCACACCCTGATATAAAGGCAAAGTCCAAAGTCCTTAATCTATGCAAATCAGTAAGAAAATCAGAATTTAAACGCTCCATGTGGTGAGCTTGCCAAGTAATATTCATTAAGACAATTATTATGAAATGTGAAAGGTTACGACATTTTGTTGACATGATAAATATGGGAGGAGTTTGAATAGGTGTCACTGATGGAGGATTTCAAAATTTTACGCAATTAAAGTATTGAATCCATCTGCATGATACAAAAAAATACAAGAAGTTCTCTTGTGCCCAGAATTTTATTAAGTTATAGGGAGGATCATCACATTTCTTAGGTCGTTGATCCTCCTAGAAAAAAAGGAAAAAAAAAGAAAAAAAAAAGAAAAGAAAAAACCTGTAATGGACAGCGTTAATACTCCTATCACAATTTTACCGTTAGTCAATGTCGAAGGAGCCCTTCCTTCGACATTGACTAAAGGTAAAATTGTGATCATAGTTTATAACTGGAAAGCGCAATGATATATAATAAAGACTTTATTAAGGGCTTAAGGATCTCTGAATATATGAGATTGACTAAAAATAAGGCCATAGAGTAGAAAGTACGTAAAAAATTGGAAGTGGGTTTGATAGTTCCCCTATATATATATATATATATATATATATATATATATATATATATATATATATATATATATATATATATATGTGTGTGTGTGTGTGTGTGTGTGTGTGTGTGTGTGTGTGTGGTTCTAGGTAAATACACTCCCGGTAAATTGACTCCCGGTAATTTGATTCCGGTAATTTGACTTTCGGTAATTTGACTCCCGGTCAATTTGACTCCCATTGATTTCACTCCCACTATCTGAAAAAAGTTCTGGTAGGTCTCAATTCTGTGATTATCTGCATTTAACCCCTTTAAAAATAAAAAATAAATAGATTACAGATAAAATAAAAAAAAAATGAAAAAAAAATCATCATTTACCTTCTCAAAAAATATAGTAAAAAGAAAACAAAATTTACGCAACAGGAAACAAGTAAATAGTACATCATATTAGTGGTAGAATTGCTTGTTTATATGCACCCTAATTAGTTTACATGCACGCAAGTTACTATTGTTTCCAGAGGCCGTGTAATAGTGTTTTTTTTTTTTTTTTAAATAACTCCTAAAATAACTGATGGATTTCCATGATATCAAAGCAGGGAGCGCTTCATACAATGGCCTAATTCTGGGAAATACTGTGCATTGCCAGTTACGTTTCATTAACTTTTTTACTTAAGAAAATGAGGCTAAAGCCAGTCTTAGCCCCCCACACATTCGCAAAGTGATGACGTCCCTCAGTGACGTTGTTATAACGTTCCTTCCCCTGTAGGCTACCTCCCATCCCCGAATTGTTAAACGCCTGTCTAACTCCACAGATAATTGTCATATGACCTACCCCAAGCAATACGAAATTCTTTGTCAGTAAAAGTTCAGCATGCCTGGTAATGTGATTCGTGACTTTAGACTTTACCTAAACACAAGACCAACGTTTTATATCTTACCCACTCACTTACATTGAAGATCAAGAATGAGACTTATGACAGGAGACGAAAGAAGCCATGCTAACCCTACACTTCGCACTTCAAGCGAGTGTTGATAAAGCAATAGAAATATAGTTTTCTTTAGGTTAAGCCGTAGGACTCATTCTTCCATACAACACAGGTTACTCGATACATCAATTGCCAGGAAGAAAATGACAGAGAACATTGTTTGATATAATTTATCATATAAATTTCACCAGAGAGAGTAGCTTGAATTCCTTAGAAGGTAGACTTCTAAAAGATGTTTCATATAAGGGCATTGACATCGGCCACTTGATAAATTTTGAAATCATATATATATATATATATATATATATATATATATATATATATATATATATATATATATATATATATATATATATATATATATATATATATATATATATATATATATATATATATATATATATATATATATATATATATATAAATATGTGTGTGTGTGTTCATACATACATAAGATTTATTATATTTCAACCTATAGTTTTATATATTTACTGTATTTACATTATAAGTACCAGTACCTATTTTTGTTACTTAAAAGGTATGTGATAAATATCATTGCGACTTTGTCACTGGAATTATACCAGACTTCAATTAATGAACCAATCAACCTTACTTTGAGAAATCCATTGACATTGTCTACATGCCAAGCTGATATATTAGTATCAAAGTATTCATTAGCTTTGCTTTTCCAAAATAATGTTATCACCAATTGCTGGAAACCATAGATTTATGGGGGATGAAAAAAAAAAAACAGAAATGTACACTTATACATTTTACTCATCATCACTCTCAAGTAAAAAAATTGTTTTCTATTTCTACTAATGTTTTTATTTTATTCTATTTTTTAGTCGCAAATCTAAAATTTTGTAGGAGTCCAAGTAGAATATCTCTCAGTGCGATTCCACACCCCTGTTTCAAACCTCTTCTATTATGTTTGATAATTTGTTTTAACCATCTAATCATTATCTACCACCATAAAACATTTTATTGTTCTTCCTGCTCATTTTATATGTGCAGTACACAGTCTTTCCTAACATGGATTTACTCGGTAGCCTAATAGCAATGGGAATGAAGGAAAGAAGGCAAGAAGGAAGGGGGGGGGGGAGTACTAGGATAGCCATAGGTGTAAACACCGAAGGAGGGTTGGGGGAACCTCTGCGTCACAGTTACGTGATTAAGTAACACTTCTTCGAAACGCTCTGAAGGAAGGGAAGAAGTTCCTCTTTTTTATAAGAGTAAACGGGTTAATTAAGAACATCTGTCAATTCATTGTACCACCAAAAATTAGGCCAATGTTTGGAACATTCATTGCTGTAGTTTCATGGAAATTCATAAGCCGGTTTGTTAGATATTTGGGAAAAACACTATTACACTGCCTCTGGAAACGATAGTAGTTGACTTAAACTATCGCTATATGGAGACTATCTCTACCTCTTCGTAGTGTGTTTTCTCACTCTTCAAGGGTTACCAAGGTTTACATCTTACCTCTTTGGTTATTACTTTAACAGAAATTTAGTCACCATGCCTTATGTTTTTAACATTAACGGGGTGGGGGGGGGGTGGGGGGGGTGCGTAAACTTGTGGATGACATGAACTATATATATAAGAAACATAAATAAAATGCCGACGGATCCAAGACTTACTGGAAATGTGAAATCAAGCTTCCGGACTAAGTAACCCCCACCCATCCCAAGGGAGTATTCCTCGTCCGTTATCGTCACCGCCCTATCCCCCCCATTTTTTTTTCTTTTTTTTTTTTGCTTCCGTCGGTCTTGTCGGAGCTTTAATTGAAGCAATAACTTTGACATTTATGTTCGTGCGTGTACTGTACATATATACAGTTCGGCGTTGTTTTTTGAAGAAAAAAAAAAAGAATCAAAGAGGGAGAAAGAGCACGAGGACAACGAGGCACTGAATGATGTGAAAGAAAGACATACTGCTAACCATATCGGACACTTATTGACATGACGTCGAGGAGAATCAGTTTCATTGTTTGTCAACAGCCTCGTCTTTATTGGAATTCCTCCCCGGAGATGTCTCGCCTATTTAGCATTGGCCTTTTCAATGATTAAGCTCCACTCCTCATCTCCTCTTAATTACAACACTGCGCTTCGGTGTCTCTGGCGTGTTACCAGGGTGTGGGTCATGCCTCTGGCAATTCTAGCCTTTTCCCTTTGTTTTCTCTTTTCTTTGCTGAGTTAGGATGTAATTACTAACTTCTTCCGCAGTTTGTTGTATCTCACATCCCTCACATAGAGGCGTGAGAGGGACTATGACCTTATTTTCCAAAGTGGAACTCCGAATATTGCTCTCATTTATCACTCTCTCTTTTTCTCATTTTTTACGACCTTTTGCACCTCAAACTTCATCTAGTTAGATCAGAAGGGTTGCTTGTTTGATGGGCCATCTTATGATTGTTTTTTAGTTTCTCATTTATTACGTAGTTTTGAACAATAAAATTATAATCTTCATTTTCATAACATTATTATTATTATTATTTTTATTATTATTATTATTACAAGGTAGGCTATAACCCTAGTTGGAAAAGCAATATACTATAAGCCTAAGGGCTCCAACAGGGAAAAATAGCCAAGTGAAGAAAGGAAACAAGGCAATAAATAAACAATATTCTTCTTAATAAACTACAAGAGAAGAATAAACCTTCAGAATTAAATATATTTGGAACAGTGACAACATTAAATTAGATCATTCACATATAAACTATAAAAAATCTTCAAAATAATAAGAGGGAGAGAAATAAGATATAACAGCATGGCCGAGTGTATCCCATAGTAAGACACTGGAAATGGCACAGATTGTGAGTTTTTTTTTTTCTGAAAAGGTGACTGTCTTTTTTCTTTTTTTTCTTAAATTGCACCTATAAACATGACATAGCATTAAGATATACAGTGCCGTTGCTAATTAAAACTCAGGGGAAAACAGTTAGCTAGTTCGGAAGTTCAAGTGGAACGTTCAAGGATTCAGACAGAACTTAAAGTGATATCATATCTCTAGCATTCAAAGCGTATAGTCATTCTCACAAAATTTCTATACTGAGTGTTTTATTTTATCGAACACTTTTCAACACATTTATAGAATATTGTTTTTTTAATAAGTAAGAGAGAGAGAGAGAGAGAGAGAGAGAGAGAGAGAGAGAGAGAGAGAGAGAGAGAGAGAGAGAGAGAGAGAGAGAGAGAGTTTATTATTACCTCGGCCAATAGCTCCTAAGCATTAGATCAAGGATGACTGAGGAGAAACAGCAGTGGCACCATTCCTCAAAACTTTTGAGGCAGTTCAGATTATCATTTTTCAGATTTTGATCTGAACTTTGGTTTTATTATAGTTAAGGACCAGACACCATTTTCAACCTAAAACAAGTATTCTCGGTACCTACTAATCATTTTAATCTTTTTTGAACGTTAGTCCTATTCGGTTTATTTGCTGTTGGGATAGAGGTCACACTCATTGAAAGCACAATATTTACAAAAGAATTTTTTTTTTTTTTTTTTTTCAAATATTTACTCGTCCGTATCTATAATTATACGTATACCTTTACGGTGGTATCACCGAATCAAACGTCGATTTCCATTTTACTTGCGTTCACTCTTTGTTATTATTATTATTATTATTATTATTATTATTATTATTATTATTACTGGCCAAGCTACAACCCTAGTTGGAAAAGCAAGATGCTATAAGTCCAAGGGCTTCAATAGGGAAAAATAGCCCAGTGAGGGAAGGAAATAAGGAAATAAATAAATGATGAGAACAAATTAACAATAAATCATTCTAAAAACATTAACAAGGTCAAAACAGATATAACATATATAAACTATAAAAAAACTCATGTCAGCCTGTTAAACATAAAAACATTTGCTCCAACTTTGAACTTTTGAAGTTCTACTGATTTAACTACCCGATTAGGAAGATCATTCCACAAGTTGGTCACAGCTGGAATAAAACTTCTAAAGTACTGTGTAGTATTGAGCCTTATGATGGAGAAGGCCTGGCTATCAGAATTAACTGCCTACCCAGTATTACCAACAGAATGGAATTGTCCAGGAAGATCTGAATGTGAATGATGGTCCGAGTTATGAAAAATCTTATGCAACATGCATAATGAACTAATTGAACGACGGTGCCAAAGATTGATATCTAGATCAGGAATAAGAAATTCAATAGACCGTAAGTTTCTGTCCAACAA
>NC_090744.1:14085154-14152654 GCF_036898095.1 Palaemon carinicauda | reverse complement strand
CCATTATTATTATTATTATTATTATTATTATTATTATTATTATTACTTGCTAAACTACAACCCTAGGTGGAAAACCATGATGCTATAAGCCCGAGGGCTCCAACGAGAAAAATAGCTCAGTGAGGAAAGGAAATAAGGAAACTAAAAGAGAAGTAATTATCAATTACAATGAAATATTTCAAGAATAGTGTCAACATTGAGATAAGTCTTTCATAGATAAAATAAAAAAAAAGGGAGAGAAAAAAGATAGAATAGTGTGCGCGAGTGTACCCTCAAGCAAAATAACTCTTCCCCCGAGAAAGTGAAAGACCATGGTACAGAGGCATACCACTATTCAAGGCCAGAGAACAATAGTTTGATTTGGTGTTTCCTTCTCCTAAAAGAGCTGCTTACCATAGCTAAAGAGCCTCTTCTACCCTTACCAAGAGGAAAGTATCCACCGAACAATTACATTGCAATAATTAATCCCTTGAGCGCAGAAAAATTGTTTAGTAATCTCATTGGTGTCAGGATTATGAGGCCAGATGAAAATATGTAAAGAATAGGCCAGGCTATTCGGTGTATATGTAAGCAGAAGGAAAATAACCGTAACCAGAGAGAAGGGTCCAATTTAGTATTGTGTGGCCAGTCAAAAGACCCAATAACTCTCTATTGTTACATCTGCCCTTCCTGTAGCCTTATATATTATTCCTTTCATTATATGAGCAATGTCGACTTCACTCTCTCTGATCATTGGTATCATTTCTTCTACTGGAGGAATATTTTCCAGTTCCTCATATTCATTCTCATTGTTTAATATTTGTGAAAAATAGTCTTTCTATCTTTTCTTGGCTTCCTCTTCCCCAATTAATTTTTTTTTTCATTATTAATAATTCCCACCTCTCCTACACCTTGCTTGTTCCCCTGATTTCATACCTCTCTCTTCTGGTTTATCCCTTTTCAATCGATACATTTTTCCTTATTTCCTTCTGTATCCGTCTATATTCTTCACTTGTCTGATAGTTGTTAACTTCTTCCCACCATATTCTGGCTATACACTTTTCTTCACAGTTTGAATCCACCACAAGTTTTTTTTCATGTTGCTGTTTACCACTTTATATTCCACACATCTGTGCTGCTGGTGATTAAATCCCATATACTCTTAGTTGGGTATATATACCCAAAATAAATTGCTAGAATATACTTTCTGGGTATAATCAATGAGATGAATAACATATTAATGATCTCCCAAAATGCAAGTGCAATATAGTTGTCAAATCCAACATGACGTCCACAACGGCAATCAATACATCATAATGCCATTAATTTCTTTATTACTTGCCATAGAATGATAGATATGATGTCTATACTAGATTTGGAAGGCTAAGGGATGCATGGAAACATTGAAATTGTCATTTAATCATCACACCATCATGGAGTCCCAGATCGCGTCCAAGATCACCTACAAAGCATTAAAATGCTTTTCACTTCTTTATTGTTCGCCCTAGAATGGTAAATTTGATGTCTATACCTTGAGTTTTGGTTGTCAAGGAATTTTGAGGATATGATGAAATAAGTGACTGTGTATGATATCAGATCCCCCCCCCAAAAAAATGTATATTAATTCTGCATCCCTTCCTCTCAGGTTTGAACCTGGGTACCACTGATGTCAACCATCAAAAATACCTAATCTGAATGAAAGAAATCGATGGCCAGGATGAAGAAGTTTGAATTTGTGAGAAGGGTGCCGATGTAATTAATGCAGCAAGTGTTAAGAGGTGATAGCATTGTTGTGATAGATGCTTGTGAAGTTCATACACATTATAAATTCATTTAACAAGAACAAAGAAGAACCATCGCTGATTAGAAGTGGATCATTTGATAACAAATCTGATTGGTTTTTCTGTGGAAGGCACCTCACATTTGGTACTTCAGATTTCAGTTGTGTGAAGACAGATATGCTTATTCAAACAATATTGCAATGTTGTAGTGCTTTTGCAGTGAAAGGTTAGATTAAGTTCCATGATTGTAATTTACACGCAGCAGACTGCTTTTATCATCACTTCTAAGATCTGGGTGGGATATTTCATAGAGGTTTAGGGAGGAGCCAAATGAAAGTTGAAGAAAATCGGGAAGACCAAAAGAAAAACACCAGGAGCAGTAATTTTTAAAAAATAAGTTCTTATATAGAAGCTAGTGACGATGAACAGTTGACAATATCTGCTCTTGGGGATGAAAAATAAAACAATTTATCTGTGGTAAAGATTCAAATCAATATGGAAAACAGTACCTTAAACGATGATTGAGGGAATATTGTTGAAATTCTATATACATAGCTGAAGGAGAGGGGAAAAAATAATCATATTATTCCATAATATTTCATATGTGATAAGAATATTGATATGGAATCTCAGAAGAGGGCAATTATTGAAACTGCTGCAAGACTTATCAAAAGTAACAAAGAAGACTAGTTTTCTCTGTTACTGACTAGATATGATTAAACTTGATGTTGCCTTTGGATATCTTCTGGATAATCTTTGCTTATTGCTGGATTTTCTATTTCTAGGGAAGGATAAAAGTCAAAAGATTGCAGGAGTTGGTCAGGCCATCATTCAGGCAGTATGCCCTTCTTGTAGACAATCTGCATGAGATTGGATTTTCCGCATCCTATGGAGAAGTTCTGAATTAAAAAAAAAAAAAAAATGCATCTGATGCTAGTGCTATAGATATTTTGGGTGAGAATATTCTATTCATTAGTGACAACGTAGACCACAGTATTCTTAATGGAAAAGGCTCCTTACATGCGACAAGGATAATTGCTGCCCTCGACTCCAGGTCTAAAAACAGAGCAAGCCAGATCATTCCAAGATGGAGTATCCCAGAACTGAAGTATGTTGATAAAACAAGGATTTATGTAGTTGAGCATTGCTTTGTCAACCATGTCTTCCATAATGTAGTGTTTAAAAAAACTCAGGAAACCACCATATGTGGTCAAACTGTAGATCTCTTGAGGAAACCCTCTTTAAGCATTAAACAGGAAACACCAAACTGATCCGGTATAATACTCATTATCCATCAGGTGTATGAAAACCCAGGTCAGTCTTTTATCAAATATCCTTCCATGATTGACTTGTACTCAGGTATCAAGAGTTTCATTTTGTCCTCACTGTAATTTATTCATATGCAAGCTGTAACATATGGCATTACACCAACAACAAGTAATAGTGATAGCATATGAAAAAGAAAAGTACTCTGAGAGTGCAGACCTCCTCCACAGCAGCTTATTTCTCGAAACCAGCTTGCCTTTCCCGGAATCAATTTAGATCGTAGACGTATTTGAAGTCTGTTTGACAACCTTGTACGAACTTGGGGTTATCATTAGTGTTAATTCGGTCGAACTTGACCTTTGACTTATGACTTTCAAAATTGAATCACTTCCACGTCTCAACATAACATTTGACCACTGAAAGTTTCACTACTCTATGAGTTAGATTGTGATAAGGAAGTGGTCTATAAACATAGAGACAAAAAAAAAATAAATAAAATAAAAAAAAAGGAGAAACAGGGGCGAAACCATAACCTCTTTCAAATTTTGTTTGCAGAGGTAATAAAGTTTGAGCAACTGCAGTACTGAAAAGTAAGAGAGATCATTCATGATGTACCTCAGACCAGACACATGAAAGAGATAATTATATTTTTGGGTTCCTTTCACATGTTTATTTATGAACTGGCTGGTACCCATAGGATCTCAAGTGAATGGTACAGGTATTCAAGGGTGAAAATCTAGTAGAACATATGATGACATGGAAATCAGTTCAAAGAGCTATCCATGGCCACCTTCTTATAGACACATATCTAAGACAAATGAATAATTTTGATTTAATTGGTGTCCATTCAAAATTCAGATCAATGGTGGCTCAGTGTGAGGATAAGTACGTGTCATTGCTGTTAAGTTAGACATCATTCAAAATTGTTGTCCCATCATATATAATGGAAAAAAATCAAGCTAGAATCGGATAAACGTAAAGCAAAACTTAGTGATTGGTCAAAAGACAAATAATCTATGGCCTAATTCTTAGATGTTTGCAGTTGCAAGAACATTGATCATGATAGATCTTATTTGGCCTTAGTTACAGCAGTTAAAAGTTGTTTCTGCTGTCCCTCAATATTTGCTGCAGCTGGCAGCCACAATTACCTCAGGTCTGTCATTTATATGTTCAGGAGATGAAAAAACTAGAAAACACTCACCCAGATGTGTTTAACAGATTCTCTAATGGCCTTTATGCAATCTGTTATAGTGTTTGGTACTGGGGAGACCTTAATTCTGATATTGTTATTGTATGAGACCATTAAATTCCTCAGGTGAACTGACATGGGAAAGTGGAATGACAGAAAAGCAGAGATTATTGTGGATAATATCAGCTCTCATTACTGGTGATTATAACAGGTAAATGCAGAAAGTTAACTGCCTTTACAACACTACCAGCATACCACATGAAAATTTTACCAAAGATAGGATAAGACTATTTTAGACAAAAAAGATGAAGACCAAACTAGCATCTTGCTCACCCTTCTCTGAAGACTTTATGGATTGTAATCAGTGGCATATTGGTGAATCAAAACAGAAATGTTCTTGAATCAATGCCCATTGGAAGGATAATCAGTGAAAATATGACTGGAAAGCCTGTTTTCACATACTCGTTTGAGCAGAAAGATAAAGTCACAACTCATGGCGATGTTGCAGCCATCAAGGTTTCTCCAGATCATATTGAGATCATGAACTCTTATTTCAGAGGTATTTGGTAGTGACAAGAACAGGTGATCTATCAATGGAGGAGTTTTAGGATATGAGCTTAGACCATTCACTCTGGCTCTTTTTGGGACATGAAATGTGTTTCAAAAGCCAGATAAACCACAGTTATCTCACATCCTCTATGACCCTTTAAAAATACAGGTGAAGTTCCGATTGAATCAATTCCTCAAAATGAGCATTATGTTCTTCGTGGAGGGCCTTTATTGCATTCAGTACCATGGAAGAAGGGAAACCGTTATGGTGTAATAGCTAAATTGTATGCTAATTTCACTGTTCAACATTATGGGATGGCCAGAGTAGTTTTTAATGGATAATTGATATGGTTGAAGTCCATCCATCAAAGACAGCAGTCACTAAATGCATTTGCGGCATAAAGTTCACCCTATGGTCAGCTTCACTTCTTTGACAAAGTTTGTTAGCAAGAGGGAGGACTTTTTATCAAAGGATGGCAACAGGTCATTAACTTATCTGATGATGCTTAGGTAGACATTGTTAAGGCAGCAGTTGAAACATCTAGTTACCATGCTTCTACTTTGATAGGGAAGGACACAGGCATCGTAATTCTTCTTCCTTATTATCCGTAGCCTGAGGGGAATAACTTTTATTTCTGATCGGATAAGTCGACTGCTACAAAAGTGTATCACATCATCCTTAGGTCAGCCCTTGAAAGTAAACTCTGCTCCTAGTTGTTTTTCATTAACGCATTTTCTGGGTGTGATAGTACAACTTGCGACTGGCAGTTGGGAAAAAAGGCTGCCTTCAAAAGTTTGTGAAAGGCAATTCTGTAATGCAATCTTGTGCTGATCAGTTCCTCTCCCCAAATAGAGTAAAAGAACTGATTAGAGACACTGAAATCAAGGTAATCGTTGTTCTGTTCACCAGGTAGGATGTTGAGTCTGTGGCATTTTTATACCTTAGTACCTTGTTCAAGAGCATTGTATCGTGCATAGCTAACAGGAATTTCCTTGTTTCATATTCAATTATATTTTCATATATCAGGGACCATTTTTCACGCCATCCTTGCTTTTATGAAGTGTTAATAAAATTAAAATTTGTCTGTTTCCATCGCATTTCTTGACCCTCTAAACCTAGGCATAGACATCTTATATACTATTCTATTTAGCTGGCTGTCACATCGGAGCTATAATTAATTCAAAGAAAAAGGAATTCAACACTTTTATGTTTATGTATCAGCAAAATAAATCGGTCATTACTTTATTTGCATCTCCTGGATGCTATCTGTTTATCTCTCAATTTTCAATCAAAAGTTTTTGGAATTAAGAGGACGAAGGTAAATACAACTTCCTCAATTCCTGTAAGTGAAATTCTTCTCAAATTCCCATTATTTTTCAAATCTTTCATTGAAAGTTTCATATTCAATTGCAGTATCCAATCACTTGGCAATCCGTTATGTCTCGTCATAGCTTCGTTAATGCTTAAGTTGTTATTGATGGGTTTACCTTTAACATATTAGCTGTTATGCGATTATCTGTAATTGTTTTCTCGTTCGTGGAGCTCTTAATAAAGTTTTAGATTTCAAACAAATTCAGCACACCCATATCTGCAACTGTCTCTTTTTTTTCTTTCTTTTTCTTTTTTGTTGTGATGCAAAATATTTAGGGCCCATCTTGAAAACACTTCGCTCATAAGTATTTCACAATGCTCTTCCATCATCTTAGAAGTAATGAGGTTACAATCATCATCCCATAATGACAAAGTTTCTTGTCTCTCTTCAATAGGATTGAAAGGCCTTACTTGTTCCAGCGCTCTTCCCTAAAGAAATTGCTTTGAATATTATTCCCTATGTCTCCTCTATACGGTCTCTTGTCAAGAACTAGACAGCGTTTGGTCTCAGTCTTTGAACTTTGATAAACTATCTAAATTGACAAGTAATCTATGGCTTAATTGTCAGATTTTTCAGTTGCAAGAACATTGATCATGATAAATCTAACTACGGTAGTATCCTACATTTGATGCGCAAATACAATTATGAATTTTCTTAGGGATAACAGGCAATTCGACCAACGAAAACTGAATAGGTAGATTCCCCCAATCCATATGTTCTAATAACCCAATTCCTTCCCGTCACCATTGCGCCTAGGGTTCTGTGAAAAAAAAAAAAATTCAAATGCTCAATTTCAATTGTGCGTATTTATTCTTATTCTTCCAGCATTCACTGCTTCCAGTCCATCAAAACTCCTTAAATTTTTTTTCTTATTTAATGGAAAAACAACTTTATCTTTTCTTTTGTAAGAGTTTCTCAGCATACTGCTGATGTATTTTTGTTTGCAGTGATGATAATACAATCCCTTTCTCCATATTTTTTTCGCACAATAAGACCAAAATTGAGAAACACTGAAAAAAGGAACAAGCATAAAGTTAATGAAAAGAAAACTTGGAGCACTGTGCCAGCAGATATTTGTTTAAAAGGATAGAAATGGAAATATTAGCAACAAACGAGATTGATTGATAAAAATTTCAGAGGATTGCTATACAATTCTATACAATAATGATAGAAGAAATAACTTTGCCAACGGAAATAATTAAACACCCGAGACTTTACAAAACGTAACTGTAGGAGATTTAAGGAAACTCTCTGAAAGACATTAAGAGAGTCAAAGCAGATGGAAAAAAATGGGCTAACAATTGATGTCCTTTATAGATGGAGATTTCCTTGTAGTACAACTCACTGAACTTACGCAAAATGTTTGGAAGATTGTTATATACCTAAATATTTCACAAAAACGAAAACTCAAAAGACCTAAAAAACTACCTCCCAACAAGTATATTGTCCGTAACATATAAACTATTTACAAAGATTATATTAGTCTAATAGCAAGACAGCAGGATTTTAATCAACCAATAGAGGAAACAGACTTTAGAAGTGGGTATTCAAAAGTAACCATAATGAAAAAATCAACAAAGAATAACAAACCAATATGTATGACATTTATAGACTATGAGGAAGCTTTTGATTTTATCAAAACTTCAGCAGTAATGAAAGCCCTTAAAAAGCAAGGAATATATGAATCTTATGTTAGAACATTTGAAGATATCTATACAGTGAACCCTCGATACTTCGCGGTTCGACCATCACGGATTCACCACTTCGCAGATTTTTTTCATAACCCATATATATATACATATCGCGGATTTTCCGGAAATTTCGAAAATACCGCGATATCTGAAGACCCCAAATACGATATTTCGTTACCTGTAATTCCATTAATACTGTAATTAGTAATATCTGCTCTTACTGATTGTTCATTGCATTACATATGACATGTAATTAAGCACAGAAAGAAATACAACACGAAAAGAGAATGTGATCATACGATAATTCGAAAAATTAAATCAAACATGAAATGCAAATCAGATGCAGTCATACCATATTAGAATAGTGTAAGGCTGCTGATGGCTACTAGTGTACTACAAATGTAATGGATGTGCTTCTTTTCCATGAATCTTTTGTATGTATACGTACGTAGTACTGCATCCAATAATATTCTTTGTTGCAAAAAATCACATTTCGAATAAGCGTACGAGAGAGAGAGAGAGAGAGAGAGAGAGAGAGAGAGAGAGAGAGAGAGAGAGAGAGAGAGACACACATCCTACAACAAAAGCGTAAAATAGTTTACGTTTATCTGTATTATTATTATTGTTATTATTATTATTATTGTTGTTGTTGTTAATGAAATTATTATTGTTATTATTATTATCATTATTATTATTACTATTATTATTATTATTATTATTATTATTATTATTATCATTATTATTATTATTATTACTGTACAGTATACGCGGGGTATCTTGTACTTTGAATTGGTAACCTACGTATTATATAAGACGGGTTGTGATTGGTTCAAGCGCTGATAGATGACGAATCAGAACTCAAGTTTTGTTATCTAGCCTGTGATTGGTGTTTTGCCCACATCTCCAACTTCCAGCCTCTGTTCGCGGCCACTTTCTCTTACGCCGTATCGCTGAGTAGACGTTGTTAAGTTTGTGAACTTTAATCTGTGCTGTGCGGGACTGTTTTAAGTTGAACTTTTTGTTGAACTTTCTGTTAAATCCTACTGTACAATGGCTCCCAAGCGTTCTGCTTCTACTAAGGCTGGTAGTGAGCCTAAACGCCACTGAAGGATGATGACGCTTCTCGATATGTTAAAAGATGGTAGAAGTTTTGCGTCCGCAGCTCGCCATTTTGGAATCAATGAATCCACCGTTCGCTATATCAAGAAGGACAAGGCGAACATTAGAAAGACGGCTGCAATCACCTTTAGCAGATCAGCGAAGGGAGTCGTTACCACTCGTAATAAAACGATCGTACGCATGGAAGGTGCTTTAGCTGTGTGGATTGCCGACTGCCAGAAGAAGAACATAGTCTTGGATACGAACACCATCCGAACAAAGGCTTTGAGCTTGTATGAGAATTTTGCGGCAAAAGAACCTCAAGACGACGATGGCAACCATGCTGAAGAAGATGATGATGCAGTTGAACCTCAACCAGGCACATCCACTGATTCCCAGCGTCAGAAACAACGTTTTTCCGTCAGCAAAGGATGGTTCGTGAAGTTTCAGAAACGCTTCCCCCTGAAAAGCGTTTCCCTGCATGGCGAGGCTGCTTCGGCTGACACTGCCGCTGCTGAAACTTATGTGAACCAGACGTTCAAGAATATTATCGCCGAAGGTGGATACAAGCCGGAACAAGTCTTTAATATGGATGAGACCGGCTTGTTTTGGAAGAGAATGCCGTCGCGAACTTTCCTGTTCAAAGAAGAAGCCAAAGCCTCTGGCTTTAAAGCATTCAAGGATCACGTTACCCTCGTGATGTGTGGCAATGCTGCTGGATTTTTGCTAAGGCCGGGGCTTATTTATAAGTCGAAAAATCCTCGCGCTTTGAAAAATAAAAACAAGAATCTCTTTCCCGTGTACTGGATGCATAATCCAAAAGCATGGATTACGAAGATGCTGACCTCCAACTGGTTCCACCAGTGTTTCATCCCGCAAGTCAGTGAATATCTCTTAGAGAAGGGCATGCCATTCAAGATCCTTCTCCTTATGGATAACGCTGGTGGACACGCAACTGACCTGTCGCGTGAGGGTGTTCAGGTTGAGTTCCTGCCACCCAACACCACGTCATTAATTCAACCGATGGACCAGGGGGTTATCAGGGCGTTCAAGGCCCTCTACACGAAGAATACCTTGGCGGACCTCGTTGCGTGTGTGGATGCTGCCCAAAATGATGAGGATGAAGATTTTAACTTGAAGGCGTACTGGCGGCAGTACACCATAGCCACGTGCCTGAAGAATATTCAGAAGGCACTGCAAGAGATGAAACCTGCAACCGTGAATGCATGCTGGAAGAAGTTGTGGCCCCAGATTGTTTACGACGACGAGGGATTTACTCCGTCGGAAATCCAACACTCTGCAAAACGCAAATCTGTGCAGTTGGCTGCCATAATTGGAGGTGACGGGTTTGGCGACATGACGACTGAAGACGTCGACGAGTTATTGGACTGCCATTCCCAGCCGCTAACTGACGCAGACCTAGAAGACCTGACGAAATCGGCAAGCGAAGAAGAGAGTGAAACCCAGGAAGAGACCCAAGAAAATGTCGAAGAAACGGGCTTAACATTAGAACGGCTTGCCAAGTTCTGCAACCATATGAAGGAGGCGAAAGAAATGTTGCAAGAGTGGGACGAGGATATGGTTCGGTCTATGCAATTCTCCAACAAGGTCGATGACATCATGACTCCCTACAGGATGCTCTTAGAGCGAAAAAAGAAGCAGCGGCAGCAACTTCCGATCACAATGTTCTTCCAGCCTCGCAAAAAAGAGGCAGTTCCTCCTGCTAGTACGCCTTCGGAAGAAATTGAAGAAGTTGAAGAGGTGTCCCAGGAAAAGACACCTCCGTCTGAAGAGACGTAAAATACTATTATTGGCTGCACAGTAGAAGACATCATCAGCTTCATCATCATCATTTCTACTGTGCAGCAAATTCATCACCATCATCATTCAAGTTTTTCTTGAACTTCTTTCGTGGTGAGTACAGTAACAATCTTGATTTTTTACTTTAATATTCTAACATTTTAATATTTGTGCCCGTTTTATAGTTTAGTACTGTATGCATTAAGTTAAAGGGAAGGTTTTAAAAGTCCGAAGAGTATACATGTTGTAACCTGTCATATTTTTTTTTGTTTAAAATTTACATTTACGTACGTAAAACAATCTCTCTCTCTCTCTCTCTCTCTCTCTCTCTCTCTCTCTCTCTCTCTCTCTCTCTCTCTCTCTCTCTCTCTCTCTCTCTCTCTCGTAAATTGTTTTCCTGCTTTGCTACGTACAGTATGTACTGTATGATTTTATATAGATACGGTAAATAATATTTGTAATAAAATATTTTGTAAATGCTTTATCTGTAAATATCATTATTTATCACTTTCATCATGCGCGTTGAATGCCTTCTTTGTTCTGAGCGTGGTTGTTTACTGAGCGTACTTTATGATGACGTCGTTTCAGGCGGCGTCATAAAGAAAAACATTTCATTTGGAAGTCCTAAGAAAAATTAAGTAAAACATTGGTAATAACAAAATCAACATACTGTATAATCAATATAATCGATGCAAAAACTAACCTATACATATATGTGTACACTAAATGAGTTTGTTTCTTCATTATGATCAGAGATAAACGTAAACAAAACATCGGTTGCCATTTTTTATCGTGCTTTTTAGCGTGTTTAGGAAACGCATGATATAAAATCGCCTTTAATATTTGTGCCTGTTTTAGTTTAGGGTACTGTAGTACATGCATTAAGTGTTCTGTACATTAAAGGGTAGTTTGTTAACAGTACTACGTACAAGGGAAGGTTTTAAAAGTCTGAATATACATGTTAAATAAATAGGTATATATGGTGTCACTACTTCGCAGATTTTCACCTATCGCGGCCGGGTATGGAACCTATCTACCGCGATAAACGAGGGTTCACTGTACAGCTAGTATAGATAGTAAGAAAATCTTGATTGAGTAAATTTTCAAGAATCCAGATTGATAAAATGTAGGAATTAAAACTAATGGGAACACCTTAGCAACTTGAAATTGTCAGATGACATAGTTCTATTGATTGAATCATGGGAGGACTGGCAAAAGATTATAGAAAAATTTATAAGAGAAAGTAGAAATGCATGACTGAAAGTAGATATGAGTAAAATTTAAGATAATCTTCAATGAAGATGCCGAATCAGCAAATAAGGGTTTTGAGCAAACCTCTAGAGATTATTAATGAATATACACAATAGACAGTATTCCTCCAGTATATGAAACCGAACTTAAAGGAAGGATAAGCATAGGATGGAAAGCTTTTGGAAAACAAAATATTATGAAATGTAAAATGACACTTTCTTTAAAAAGAATGGTATTCATTCAGACGGTTGTACCAGTATCATCTTATGCATCAGAATCTCGGAGCCTTACTAATGCCTTAGAACCATGAAGTAGTTGCAACCCAAAGAGCCGTGGAAAGAATAATGATACTACCTCTAGAGAGTTATTGGGTCCTTTGACAATTGTTAACTCATTCACTGAAGAGTCTGGGCTATTCTTTAAAGATTCTCCTTGTTCTTAATACGCATAACAATATTAAGATAATATACTAAATCTTCTACACTCAAGGAGTTAACTATTGCAATGTAATTGTTCAGTGGGTACTTTACTCTTGTTAAGGGTAAAAAAGACTCTTTAGGTATGGCCAGCAACTCTTCTGGGAGA
The DNA here is from genome assembly GCF_036898095.1 of Palaemon carinicauda. Taxonomy (NCBI): domain Eukaryota; kingdom Metazoa; phylum Arthropoda; class Malacostraca; order Decapoda; family Palaemonidae; genus Palaemon; species Palaemon carinicauda. The sequence continues at coordinate 14,140,092 of NC_090744.1, read as the reverse complement.
AGGACACTCCCAAATCCAACCCATTGTTCTCTATTCTTTGACAGAGCCATAGCCTCTGTACCACGGTATTCCACTGTTTAAGGTTAGAGTTCTCTTGCATGAGTGTACACAAGCTGTTTCCTTGTTTCCTTTCCTCACTGGGCTATATTCCTTGTTGGAGTCATTGGGTTTATACGATATATATTGAGAATGACAGATACTAGGTGGTCAATATAGCTAACAGAATTAGTCCCCTAAAAATACCAATGAATCAGGAGAAGGAAAATAGGACGACGGATTGGCACAGACTGGCATAAAAACACCATCAACAGATGGGAACGGAAGGACATGTCTGAGGGCATTGTCCTGCTATAGGCTATGTACAGCTGATAATGATGATGATGATTATATACATATATACAAATATATATATAGGACATCCTGCACGTTCCTCCGTTGGGAAGACTTCCCCCTTGAAGACTCCAACACCACCCTCCTCTGTGACGTCAGTAGTGGTAGACCGCCTTTCTACTGCACAACTGCTGAAAACAAAGTTCATTTGGCACAGCATTTCTAAGGATGCTAAGGATTGGGTCCGCACCTGTACTTCTTGCCAAACTTCCAAAGTACATCAACACACGGATTCAGGAGTGGGCCCCTTTCCTCAACCTCAGCGTCGTTTTGCACACATTCACGTCGACTTTGTAGGCCCCCTACCCATATCACAAGGACATAGTTACCTGTTTTACCGTTATCGACAGCTCCACTCGTTGGCCTAAAGCCATTCCCATGGAAACTGCAATGTCCGCCTCATGTACATCTGCCTTACTCTCAGGATGGATTGCAAGATTTGGTATCCCTGAGCATATTACTTCTGAGAGGGGTACCACTTTCACCTCTCAATTGTGGACATCCTTAGCGAATCTCTTAGGCATCACCCTACATTAGACAACGGCCTACAACCCCGCTGCCAATAGAATGGTTGAACGTTTTCATCGCACCGACAAAGCAGCTTTGATATCCCGCTGCAAGGATTGCAACTGGTTTACTCAGCTTCCCTGGGTCCTCCTGGGACTAAGGACCACTCCTAAAGACGCCCTCGACGTCTCGGCAGTGGAATGGTGTATGATGACCTGTTGGTTGTCCCTGCCAAATTTTTTCCTTCTACAACCTCCTCCGACAATCTCCAGTGCATATGTCACGTCGTGGGAAATTTACTCCTTGCCGCGAGACTTACAAGCTCCAGCGAAGCATCACATACCAACAGACTTGCACTCTGCAATGCACGTCTTCCTGCGCAACGACACTAGCAAGCCACCGCTAACGCCCCCTTACACAGCCCTCTCCTTGTGATCCAACGCAGTCCGAAAGCATTCCTACTAAATATTCGTGGCAAAGAAGACTGGGTCTCCATTGATCGTCTAAAACCTGCTTAACTCCTGCCAGATGACCCGCCTGCAGTTCGCCTCTCTAAATCAGGGCGCCCTATTTAACCTGTACAATAGGTCATTTTTAGGGGGTGGAGCCATGTACCAACCGTGTGTCACACGATCGTACATAGTTCCTTTTGTGTATATATTATGCTTGTATCTTCGCTCTTCCCTCGCACTAAAAAGAACCTGAATAAACATGTCTGTTTTTCTCACCGATAACGGTGTCGATTTTGAACAGGAAATTTCTTGTTGCCTTGAGCTTTTGTATATAAAGGAGAGTGTTCTAGAATAAACTCACTCAGTTGCTTTCATCCACTCTTTGAGTCACAACCTTCTCTCGGCCCGTCACACCCCTTTACGACTCCCTCAAGGGTAAATCAAAATAACTGAAGTGGGATCAATACAGGAGGAGGCCTTCATCAGTGCAAATAAAGTCTGATGAACTGCTACTGCTCTAGCCTTTTCTGTACCAACTGCACCCTTCCTGCTCTCCACTGATGCCAGTGACGTCGCTGTAGGGGCGGTACTTGAAAAAAAATTTAATTGATCGTCATGCCCAATTTGAATCTAGCTACTCTAGCTTTAACTGCAAACTATAGGTGGTGTATGTGTCTATTCGTTACTTACCCCACTTCTTAGAGGGCATGTCTTTTGTCACACCTTCAAGTGAAAGTCTAGAGCTTGGTCTCTCCGTGAATGTCGACATATCTATGCAATTCTGAATACAATTGTTCCATTCAACACATCCTTGGTGAACTGAATTGTGTTGCCAACGATTTTTTCGGAAACATGCTTACCGCCATTTGCCTTGGAATGAATTACTATGCCGTAGCACAAGCCTGAACACCAAACCTACAGGACATCCTGCATGTCTGTCTGTTGGGAGTATGTCATCCTCGATGACTGCTACACCTCCCTTTTCTGTGATGTCATTGATTTTAGGCATGAGCCTATTTGACTTGCATATGAGGATTATTAAATAAAATATATTGTTATTCAACCAAATCATAAAGGATAAAATTAATAATTTACTTTAATAATGATCTAGTTATCCGGCTCTCGAAGAATGCAGCGGAATCGTCCTTTTCTAGTCCGATTCTTGTGGTTCTCGCCTTCCTTGAAACGTTTGATCCCCCTGAATACTGTTGTCAGACTTATATTTGATTTACGGCTAATTTCAATGGAGAGGATATTATTTCTATACATTTCTGTTATGACTCTCCATATGGCTACTGAAGTTTCCTGTCTTTCAGCTCTAGAATTTATTTAATGTTGCACATGATGCTCCATCATCCCAACATTAGCTAAGCGAGAAGTAGGCTAAACACTGAATGCTACCATATGTCAACCGACGAGTTTCAGTATTGCTTCACAGCTTCTCGGTTATGCCAACATTTCAGAGTTAGGGAAGCAAATTTTCTTGTGTTGTTATTTCTCAGGAAAATTGCGTGTGACTGGCAGTCCTGATTTATCGTTCACCTTTCAGAATACTTTGTTTTTATATTATGGCATAATTTAGAAAATGGTGAGGTGTATACCCGTGCAGATATTTTTTTCCTTGTCATTTTATAGTATGCATATTCATGATATATGTACTGATTTGGTCATAATTCAAAATGTTTGTAAAAATTCGAAATAATGATTTTCACTTGTGAACGATAATTAAAGTACACAGTATCGTCACATATGAACGTACTCCGAAAACTTTCCTCCTCTCTGCTCATGCTAGAAGGATTGGATTACTAATGACCGCCTAAGACCCAAGTATCTCGTGCAAGACTCCCGCTAACAGTACAACTCTCTGGCGCAGGTCGTCCTCTTTCACATGCCTGTCTGCTTCAGGGGATGGGAAACCATGTAATGCAACTGCAGCAAACAAAGCAGATAGGAATAAAGAAGTATGCACTATCTAAATTTTCTTTTACACTGCAGTCATTATCGGATTCCACGTCAAAGAGTCGTTAAATGTAACCAGATAATTAAAACTCTATTATCATTCTGGTATTCGATTATCTATTTTCATGCCAATGTCATCCAAATCGTCAAAAACCGTTGAATATAAACATGCAATTGTCACTCTTATGTGACACCTTGTGGGGCTATCAATAGCTATTGCCTTCAAATACCGTTAGTTGCTTGGCAACAGTCGACTCTCGTCACAGCATTTCAAAATCCTTCGTCGAAATGAGTTAGATGTAAAATGCTTTGTCAAAACTAGATTTCATTATTCTAATCGGGTAAAAAAAATTGCTTCATTAAAAGAACTGAAAATAGTTAGTGATTTCGAATCTTCTTTATAAATACGATTGATATATAACTAGGATTACATCCTTGCTTTTACTTCTTTATCCTAATTTAGAAATGAAAAGGATTAGCATTTCATTTCAGGTGCAAAGTGTTATTTTTAATTTGAAATAATTAGTGGTTTTCAGGCTTATCTCTAATATCTAGAGAATAAAATAATATATATATATATATATATATATATATATATATATATATATATATATATATATATATATATATATATATATATATATATATATATATATATATATATATATATATATATATATATATATATATATATATGTTTATTTGTTTGCGTTTGTTTCTCTCTATGTTTACTCTTTAGTCTTAGTTTCACTGTACGTTGGTTGGTGTAGCCAAAGGCAGCATAAAACTGCAGTAAAGTCACTTTAATAATAAACAACGATGAGAATTGGATTTCTACCGAACGATCTTGATAAGTTACTAGGGGTAAGATGGCTGTCGTCTACGCGGTTCATGGGACATCTATCGTGAGATATCTATGGGCAAAGCACGTGTGATAGCTTTCATACTCCCACTGAATGCATTAATGCCTAGTAGAACAAATGTTTTCATGGCCACAAGAGCCTAAATTCATAGCATTGAAGTCATGCAATAACCTCGATGTCTGTTCGTGTGTGGTGGCAAGCTCTCACTCTAATGGTCATTTGATTACCTGAACCCACAATCTACAGATACTGTACATTCTAGAAGAGTTTGACGTGGTAAGAGTTAAGTTTCAATATGGTAAGATTAAGAAATAAAAATTACAAGATTTCCTTTTAACGATAAAAACTCTCACAACTATATTTCAGGAAAAAATCTATTGAAACAAAGTGATGAAATATTTTGATCATAAAAAGTAACTAAAGAATTGAAGATCACGTAACTTGAGGCAAAGATAATGATATGCTGTAGTATGCAAGGTAATTTAGTGCAGTTATGAATAACTTTTAGATAGACATTGAGCAACATCAGTTTGGAAAAAAAGGTAAACAAGAATGAAGGAAATGAAAAAGAAAAACGAAAAGAAAAGAGACAAAAGACAATGTTTTGAGATCCACAACTGATATACAGTATATTGTATGTTAATGAGACACAAATATTTGTCTTAAAACGCAAACACACACACACATAAATATATATATATATATATATATATATATATATATATATATATATATATATATATATATATATATATATATATATATATATATATATAGGTAGGTAGTAAGTTGGCCAGGGCACCAGCCGCCCGTTGAGATACTACCGCCAGAGAGTTATGGGGTCCTTTGACTGGCCAGACAGTACTCCATTGGATCCTTCTCTCTGGTTACGGTTCTTTCCCTTTGCCTACACATACACCGAATAGCTTGGCCTATTCTTTACAGATTCTCCTCTGTCCTCATACACCTGACAACACTGCCAACAATTCTTCTTCACCCAAGGGGTTCACCACTGCACTGCAATTGTTCAGTGGTTACTTTCCTCTTTGTAATGGTAGAAGAGACACTTTAGCTATGGTAAGCAGCTCTTCTAGGAGAATGAAACTCCAAAATCAAACCATTGTTCTCTAGTCTTCGATAGTGCCATAGCCTCTGTACCATGGTCTTCCACTGTCTTGGGTTAGAGTTCTCTTGCTTGAGGGTACACTCGGGCACACTATTCTATCTAATTTCTCTTCCTTTGGTTTTGTTAAAGTTTTTATAGTTTATAATATTTGTTTTGGTGTTGTTGCTGTTCTTAATATTTTATTTTTCCTTGTTTCCTTTCCTCACTGGGCTATTTTCCCTGTTGGAGACACTGGGCTTATAGCAACTTGCTTTTCCAACTAGGGTTGTAGCTTAGCATATATATATATATATATATATATATATATATATATATATATATATATATATATATATATATATATATATATATATATATATATATATATATATATATATATATATATATATATATATATATATATATATATATATATATATAATTTGTATAACACGAATATTGAAGCTTTAGAGAACGTTGTTTATTATCATGATTGATAAGTAAATCATCAGCTGGAAAATTACATCAGTAAAATTACAATAATGTCAATAGCCTTTTTTTGAAATTAAAATAGGCTTAAAAGACAAAATGAAAAATAAGGAGGTTTGAGAAAAAGTAAAAAAATCTTGGGATCAAAATTAAATTATTATTTTATTACTATTACGAAGAATCTGCGACCCTTTGAATGGGGAACTCCACAATTACCAACTGAAGACAACAAGATGTCATACATTTCTTTTAAAAGCGATAAATCAAAAGTTTGGAACCCCGGCCAGTCTGAAGAAAAGACATCGTTGTACAATCAAATGATCCTGGTTAAACTGGCTTCTCTTTCAGGCTTGGATGGTGAAATCAAACTTCATTTGAAGGAGAACACCGTGGTCCTAAATTTGACCTTCAAACCAACTGATCTCACCCACAAACTTATTGCATTTTAAGTAATTGTATAAATATTTCCCGGATTAAGGTTTAAAAGTACTCCACGCCTGTGACTCCGAGAGAGAATAAACTAGAGATTGAAGTAATATTTTTGTGTGAACATTTTTCTACGTTTTCTTTCTTTCATGAATATCCGAGTATAATGTTAGATCACTTTACATATATACATCTTTTTTAATATAATTGAAGCAAGTAAATTGCTTATGTACGGATTTTTTTTTCGTGAATTTTAGTATTTTTGTCACATTTTCATCCTGATAATGATAGTATCGACCCAAAACCCTCGCATGTAAAAAAAAAAAAAAGATTAAGCTCTCTAACAATAAATGGGTCGCTCACTGCTTCTTATTTACCTAAGTTACCCGGGTTCATTTTATATATTTTCTCTAATTCCCAGTGCTGATTATAATTTTTTTTTCTTTTTTTATTTGTATAGCTGCTAATCAGTTATTCTGTGGCTCTCTTGTTATCAATAACATTAATAGTGACGTAAGGAGATACCAACTCATATTTAGATGCACATCGAAGTCCCCGTAGTGCCAAATCTGGTAAATAGGAATGGTGTAGCATCTGTCTGAAACAGAGTTTTAATGATGAACTGTAAGTACTAAGATGAATAAAATTTTGAACGTTCAATACAAGGCATATGACAGTTTGCTTTAATGATACTGATAATATCATAAATTTGATTCTGTTGGAAAGACTGGAAATAGTACTATGCTATAAAATAAAGCTAAATTAAAATAGATTCAGTTAATGGATAAACAGTATTTCTAAAAGACTCACAAGGAATTCTGGTAACAAGAAACAAGCAACTGATTGAAAAGAAACATATATAAAGAGGTCGGGCTAAACAGACACTGACATGAATCCAGATTTACTTCACCGTACATTAGATGCTAAATCACAAGTAATGTAAAATTGCAATAAAAATTTGGGCTTCGTTATAAACTGTCCTCTATCTGTTAACAGTATCTTTTTGTATTGACTATGAATATCTTAGACAAGTAGAATACTACGTTTGAAGATTAATGATGTCATTGACTTTATACAACGTAAACATTATATATATATATATATATATATATATATATATATATATATATGTATGTATATATATATATATATATATATATATATATATATATATATATATATATATATATATGTATATATATGCATATATATATATATATATATATATATATATATATATATATATATATGTGTGTGTGTGTGTGTGTGTATGTATATATATATATATATATATATATATATATATATATATGTGTGTGTGTGTGTGTGTGTGTGTTTGTGTATGTATATATATAAATATATATATATATATATATATATATATATATATATATATATATATATAAATATATATATATATATATATATATATATATATATATATATATATGTGTGTATATATATGTATATATATGTGTGTATATATATATGTATATACATATATATATATATATATATATATATATATATATATATATATATATATATATATATATATATATATATATAACCAATGATTCATATCTTTAAATTATCAAACATATTCAGTGAATAGAATGCCCATATTGACATAATTATTATTGACTAGCGTGAGCATTCGTAGTATGGATTTGACCGTAATCTTGCAATATTCTTTACAAATGCTTCTGGAATATGTGTAAATAAGACTTTTGGAACACTCAACATTCCCCAGGATGTCCTATTTAGTTCTATACGTGACTTAACGTTACTTTAGTGTTATTTTCTATACAAACATACTCTTTACTGTATAATAAAAAATTAATAAAAACATAATCGTGAAATAATAAGCTTGATAGAATTGTATCGGTTAGGAATATTCTCTCGGTGCAGGATTAATAAGAATGTCTTAAGATCTTAAAATAATCACGGTGATATGAGTAGTATATTCATTATTAATATAATTAAAATTAATGTTATGTAATTGCTCATTTCACGTATATATTTACTACGTAACTGGATTGTGATTCCTAATGTGGTGAACTTTTAATACAGAGCGAGAAAAATCTAATACGATGTAAGAAATCTAGAAAGATCTAGAATGAACAGAATCATGCATACGTGGAAGTTGGGAAGGAAGTGACATCATTCAATAAGAGTCTCGATTCAGAAATTATGCTATACCCTATCCCAGTAAATAAGGATTTTTTATGAAAGTGTTTCTATCAAGTGAATAAGAGAAATTTTAGGAACATCCAATAAAATCATGTAAAAAAAAAGATATTTTATTACAAAGATCCTTGCGAGTATTTTGGCAGCCATAAAAATCACACCCAAGGTGGGGTCTAATATACAGGTGAGTTCCGGTTACGTGGAACACACTTCTTTGTCTTTGGGATCCTGCGACATCCAACATCTTCGGAAAACAAATGAAAGTTAAATTCCTCGGCTACTGATCCCTTTTTCCTTCAACATCTCTGATCTTTATAATAAAAACGTTATTGTGTTGAACTTTTCTTAGGGAACTGGTAAAGTGGTAATATAATTGTCTAAACCTTTTATTATTTTGTATTACATGATTTTTAGAACGCAGCCTAATATAATTGTCTAAGCCTAGTGCTATATTGTTTTTGAATTGCTTATGAAACTAGTTTTAGTATAGCTGTCTGAGCCTAGCACCATTTTGTGTTTGAATTACTTATGGAACGCATGTTAATATAACTGTTTAAGCCTAGTGCCGTTTTGTGTTTGAATAGCTTAAGGAACTAAAGTGTTAATATAATTGTCTAAGCCTAGTGTCGTTTTAGGTTTGAATTGCTTAAGGAACACGTGTTAATATAACTGTCTAAGCCTAGTGTCGTTTTGTGTTTGAATTGTTTAAGGAACTCATGTGTTGATATAACTGTCTAACCCTAGTGTCGTTTTGTGTTTAAATTGCTTAATGAACTCATGTGTTGATATAACTGTCTAAGCCTAGTGTCGCTTTGTGTTTGCATTGCTTAAGGAACTCATGTGTTGATATAACTGTCAAAGCCTAGTGTCATTTTGTGTTTGAATTGCTTAAGGAACTCAAGTTGTAGCTGCCGTTTTCTTCAAAGCCACATGGATGAGAAGTAGAAAAGACACAGATACTGTTACTCACGTCACACTTTATTAAGAATTTGATATAAAGTTCAAGTTGATATCGCAAGACACTTTAAATCAACTTAAAGCTTTAAATCACTTAACACTAAGCACTACAACTTAAGTTGACCATAACTGTAAAAGCTTATAGTCGGTCAGTACTTCAAGACCAGAGAACCAATGATGAGTACTTTGCTAGTAGTGCAGGGCGACGAGGTTCAAGAAAATCTGTGTTACTCTAAGCTACATCCAATACAAGCGAAACGAAATTCCAAAGAAATGTGTTCTTTACACTTTGAAGACTTACTTCTTCTACTCTGCCAGTAATAAAAAAAACCTTGATCCTCTTTCTAGAACATATAATTGTTACAGTGTAATTCCAACACTGATAACTACCAGGATAAACAATCTTTTCAAGAACTACTCAACAATTAACAAACAAATTTTAGCAGTAACAATCCGAAACAGACTGAACAATGTTTACATGTAAAATGGACAAAATATCTACAATACAATTTAACCCTAATCACCAAGTTGAAAAACAGCTTATTAAATGATTATATACACAAATGGTTTCTATAAAATGCTGCATTTACATTCTCGGCCCTATAAACAAATTATTTGTTTATCAAAATCAATCATATCTATAAATGTAGGTGATATAAATAACATCTATAATAAATGTAATATACTCTCAAATCCTTTGATCCTAATAAAAATAACTATTATAATCATTGTTCCTCTACTGCAAGGAGAAGACCAAGCTTTTGAATGGGTCGATGGAACTCTGATGTTTGTGTCTTTAAAACTACACTTCGTATAAAACCGGTTCTGTCCTTTCCAGTGCAGATAACACGACCCATCATCCAGTTACTCAACTGATTATCATCTTTTACAAGGACAATATCACCAACTTGAAGGTGCCACTTTTCCTTGTTCCACTTCTGTTTCTCTTGTAATGTTGATAAATATTCTCTTCGCCATCTAGTCCAGAATAAGTTAGACAAGAATTGAACATATCGCCACCTCTGTTTCAGATACATATCTCCTTTCTGAAAAACACCAGTTGGAGGCATCACAACACTTGATTTCTGTGTGAGAAGCTGTGCTGGACTGAGTGGTTGTAAGTCATATGGGCTGTCACTGACTGTGGTCAAAGGACGGTCATTCACTATAGCCTCAACTTCTGTGAGAAGAGTGCGGTAACTCTCATCATCCAGTCGTCCAGCATGTTCCTTGAAGAGAGGAGTCAAGACCTTTCTCACAGTTCTAATCTGACGTTCCCACACACCTCCCATATGACTAGCTGTAGGGGGATTGAAGGTCCAGCTGATGCTTTCTTTTGAGAGGAAAGCTCTGACCTGATCATTATTCATCTCTTGCAGTGACTTCCTCAACTCCTTCTCAGCTCCATGAAACTTTGTCCCATTGTCACACCAAATCTTCTTCACATTTCCTCTTCTAGCAACAAACCTTCTTAAAGCATTTATGAAGGACGATGTGTCTAAGGAATTGGCTGTCTCTATATGAATTGCTCTTGTAGACAAGCAAATAAATAATACACCATACCTCTTCCTGATTCGCCTTCCTTCTTTGACTTCCTGTGGCCCAAAGAAGTCAACACCTGTGTGTGTGAATGGAGCAGCTGGAATTACTCTTCCCAATGGTAAATCAGCCATCTTCTGGTTTAGAACAGGGTTTCTCATTTTTCTGCAAATGACACATCTTTGTAGAACCTGGCGGACACTTGCATTGGTACGGATAATTCAGTAAAGTTCTCTAAGTTTTGCCATCACATGGTTTCGTCCAGCATAAGCTAATTTTTCATGTGTGTAACGAATAATCAAAGTGGTAATATGACTCTTTCTAGGTAATATCATTGGATGTTTCTCGCCAGCTGAAATTTCTGCTTTGGAGAGCCGTCCATTAACGCGAAGATGCCTGTCTTTAGGATCAATGAAGGGATCTAGTTTATAAATGCTACTGCTATTACAAAGTCCTCGGCCCCTTGATCCTTCGGTCTTTTGTAAGAGTGTCACTTCCTTACAAAAAGTTTTCTTCTAGATATATCTGATGACTGCTTTTCCAGCAGAGCAGCATCTAATTCTTCTGCTGTAATTGAACCATTAAGTCTAGCTTGGCTCTTAGATTTCAGTATGGAAAAAAGACGGTGATACACAGCAACAGCCGTCCTCAACCGATGCCATGAAGAATAATACTTAAGAAACTTATCAACGGCATTTCCCTCCTCATCTTCTGGATGCACTGCAAAACTTGTAGATCCTTCCAATTCAACTACACCTTCGGGCATATCATTTTTCCACAGCTCCTCTGGTCCTCTAAGAAAATATGGGCCATCAAACCAAATGTTACTGTTCAGCATTTGCTGACTTGTGAAACCTCTTGATGCAATATCAGCAGGATTCTCTTTACTCTGAATATATCTCCACTGTGTATTTTCAGAGAAATCCTTAATTACTTTCACCCTATTTGCAACAAATATAGGAAATCTCTTTCTATCATTAAAAATATAGTGAAGAACTGTTGTAGAATCTGTGTGATAGAATGTCTGGTCCACTGTAATCTGAAGCTCTTTCAAAATGTGTTGTGCAAGATTTATGGACACCACTGCAGCAATCAATTCCAGTCGGGGTATGGTTGTTGCCTGTACAGGACACACTCTAGACTTTCCCATCAGCAGAGCAGTAGAAATCCTCCCACTGTTATCGGAAAGTCTTATGTATGCTGCAGCACCATAGCCTTCATTACTAGCACCTGAAAACATGTGCAGCTGTGTGGAAGTCACTGTACCAAATTCCTTTGGTTTGACACATCTTGGAATCTTTAAGTTACCCAGGATTGGTAAATCATCAAGCCAACTTCTCCAGGGCTTCAGGTATTATTCGGGAATAACATCATCCCATCCCAAGCTGCTATCCTGACAAACTTCGCAAAGAATTCTCTTACCTGGCAAAAGAAAAGGAGCCACAAAACCAAGAGGATCATAGAGGGAACATACTGTTGACAAAATACCTCTCCTTGTAAGTGGTTTTGGGTCCAAGCTTGCGGAGAAAGTAAAGTAATAATTTTCAATATTCCACTGAAGACCAAGAGCTCTCTCTACATGAAGTTCATCATAGTCAAGATCACATGTTTGAAGATCTTTTGAACGGTCCTCTTGTGGGATTGATTTCAACACCAGCTTGCTGTTACTCATAAACTTTGTCAGCCAAAAACCTCTTTCCTACAATGCTGCTGTAATGTCTTTCACAAGTCTTAATGCCTGCTCTTCTCATGGTACAGACTTTAAATAGTCATCCACATAAAAATTAGTCTTAATGGTGTGTTCTACATCTGGACCATACTTATCTCTTGCATGGTCAGCTGCTGCCCTCAAAGCATAATTGGCGATGCTAGGTGATCATACTGCTCCAAAGATGTGAACACCCATCCGATACTCTGCAAGTTCGCTTTCAAGTTCACCACCAGGCCACCATAAGAATCTTAGGTATTTATGTTGATCATTTGGTACCTGAACTTGGTAAAATATAGATTCTATGTCACCCATCAAGGCCACCCTTTCTAGACGAAATCTGAGGAGCACTCCAATCAGGGAATTAGTCATATCAGGACCTTGCATCAACTTGTCATTAAGGGAACAACCCTGGTATTTAGCACTACAGTCAAAGACTACTCTAATCTTATTTGGCTTTTTTGGATGATAGACACCACGATGAGGTAGATACCATGCAGGTTGTTCATCATACGACTGATCCTCTGGAACCTTATAAGCATATCCTTCAGACACCAATTTCTCAACAAATTCCACATAATCTTCATGGTAATTTGGATTTAGTTTCATTTTTCTTCTTTGCCATTGTGCTCGTTTCACTGCCTGTTCTCTATTGTTTACCAAGTTAACTTTATTGGTTCTAAATGGTAGGGGAAGCTGGTAGTGTCATTTGGAAAACTGAATGTTTTCTGCCACTTCTTTGAGACACTGTTGATCTTCTTGTGACAGACCCTTCTCATCAGGAACTATACCAACATCTTTCTCACTAAAGGCTCTTTCAAACATATGGACCACAGCTGCAGGATGAAAACATTCCTTTACTCTTTCAACTTCCTGAAGAAAGACATGGTGACATGAAATACTGTTCTTCTCTGAAGAGTATTTAAAATGTAGAGGGCCACTAATAGTCCATCCATGGTGGTGAAGAACTGCATTTGAATCTTGACCCTTGGCTGGAAGCACCTCTAATGGTTGCAGTGCTTTAGGGCAATTACTGCAAATCAACAAACCAGTCTCCAGATCTGCTCTATAATCAGGAATTATATCAGCAATATTCCTCAGACCGGCTACCTTTTTGAGCAATTTTAGTTTTGGTATCTGTTGATGACTCACTGGGATATCTTGACGAGTAAAGGTTTTTGGCAGATCAGTAGTGTTGTTTCCTTCCTTATCTGTAACACACAAATTATTAACCGCCAAAGTATTCACAATGTTTACGCCATGCATGGTTTGAAGCTTTAATTATGTCTCTGTTCCAGATGCACCTATCTGTTCTCGTAAACTCTCTGTGATGAAACATCCAGTGCTGCCATTATCAAAAAAGGCATGTGTCCAAAACTACTTTGTTTCCTTTCTGATATACTTTTACTGGGAGAATAGCCTGTACTATTGTATTTACTTCACTAACATGATTTGTAGTACATGTGCTAACAATAATTTCAGTTGCACCTTTGCTAGATGAGCTATCATTCTCTTTATGTAGTTTGAATCCATCGATATGCAGTGATGTGGGATGCCTCTTAGAGCATGTCTTACATTGCTTCCTTTTCATACATCCTTTAGAGGTATGGTTGAGACCAAAGCATCCAAAACAAAACCTTCTCTCCTTAAGGAAATCTATTTTTTCTTCAGAGGTCTTCTTAGCAAAATTCCAGCAATCGTCAAGATCATGGTTTTTCTTGCACATTGGACATGATTTCTCTTTCTCAGACACTATTGATGTCTTTCTATTTTCTGGATTCAGTTCTGCTTGGGTAGCAAAGCTTGAACTTTTGCTCTTTTGTTGACAAGATCTGTATTTGAAGCTACCAGAGTTGTTTTCAGGCTTTGAATAATTATTTTGAAGAGCAAACTTGCTGAATGCTGGGTCGTTTGCTGCCTTTGCCTTTTTATAAACAAATTCAACCAAATCTGCAAAATCAACTCCTCCCTTTTCTTCCCTCAAATGTCCAGCCAGGATACACCACTTGTTCTGAAGAAATGTCAGAAGTTTTTTAACAACTCCTTGAAGGTTTGGAAGATGATTTAGTACTTCCATGTGTGACAAGTTGGTCATGGCATGTCTGCACTTAATAAGGAATGAAGCAAATGTATACAAGCTATGAGGATCTTCGTGTTTCAGTGCAGACCAAGAAATAAGTTTCTTAATATATGCCATCGACATCTTGTAGGGATCGCCATACTCTTGACTGAGCAAATTCCTAGCTGTAGTATATCCTTCTGAAGAACTCATATACAAGCATCCACCTATCAAGTCTTTGGCTTCCCCTACAAGTTGCTGATCCAAGTAGTACAGTTTGTCAGCATCACCCGAAGCATTTGGGGCAATTCTGGCATCAAATGCCATCATGAAACTGGCAAACTCAATAGGATCACCTTTAAATTTGGGTACTTCTTTGCTTGGAAGCAACATTGCTGCAGTCATGTGCTGCTGTGTCTTCAGGAGCATCTCTTGTTGGGACTGTAGTTGCATATCAAGATTTGGCTCTGAGAACCGACACTGGCTAGAACTACGGGGAACGTTCGCTTTCATCTGAGGAGTATCTGCTATTATATCCGAAGGTTGTGGTTGGAACGGGTCTACATTTGGATTCAACTGGGAAGGAGTATCTTTCGGCACGATATCCGAGATATTGTCAGCTTCAGCATAAACTCTTTCTCTTGCTTGAGACATTGCAATTTTTTTTTCTTATTCCAATTGCTCTTTCTTTTTTCTAAGTATAAATGCTTGCTCTTCCATTACTTTTGCTTTTTCTTTCATAGCATGTTGAGCCATCAATTCGGCCAGTCTAGCTTTCTCTTTGAGGCGAGCAGATCTTACACTAGTTCTGCTGGACTTGGTCCTGCTAGTGGATGAGGAACAAAGACTTTTTCTATCAAGGTCTGTCGTCAATTGTAATTCACTTTTTTTGACCCAGTTATTCATTTCTGTAATGAAACGATCAATGGATACTGTATTTTCTGAATGCCTCTTATTTACTGTGTTTCGTTCACTGGAATCTGTTAAATGCTTCTCATATTGCTGAAAACATTCATCATATTTATCACGTAATTTACACAAAATAATCATTTCAGACTTCACCAGATGGAGATTATCACAACTATCCATTAGTCTAAAGATCTCATTTCTCCTTTTGGTCACAGCAGACAGAGCAGCAGTTTGGGCATTTTTCAAAGTTTTCATTTGCTCTTGTATCACTTTGAGACAATCTTCACTGACTATAGACACAGCAACTTCGCTAGATTCCTGCATTTCCAATCACAAGATTTTCTTAAACTAATGTAGCTGCCGTTTTCTTCAAAGCCACAGGGATGAGATGTAGAAAAGACACAGATACTGTTACTCACGTCACACTTTATTAAAAATTTGATATAAAGTTCAAGTTGATATCACAAGACACTTTAAACCAACTTAAGCTTTAAATCACTTAACACTAAGCGCTACAACTTAAGTAGATCATAACTGTGAAAGCTTATAGTTGGTCAGTACTCCAAGACCAGAGAACCAATGATGAGTACTTTGCTAGTAGTGCAGGGCGACGAGGTTCAAGAAAATCTGTGTTACTCTAAGCTACATCCAATACAAGCGAAACGAATTTCCCAAGAAATGTACTTTACACTTTGAAGACTTCTTCTACTCTGTCAGTCATCAAAAAACCTTGATCCTATTTCTAGAACATATAATTGTTACAGTGTAATTCCAACCAGGATAAACAATCTTTTCAAGAACTACTCAACAATTAACAAACAAATTTTAGCAGTAACAATCCGAAACAGACTGAACAATGTTTACATGTAAAACGGACAAAATATCTACAATACAATTTAACCCTAATCACCAAGTTGAAAAACAGAGCTTATTGAATGATTATATACACAAATGGTTTCTAAAAAAAATGCTGCATTTACACAAGTGTTGATATAACTGTCTTCGCCTAGTGTCGTTTTGTGTTTGAATTGCTTAAGGAACTCATGTGTTGATATAAGTCTAAGCCTAGTGTCATTTTGTATTTGAATTTCTTAAGGAACTCATGTGTTGATATAAGTGTCTAAGCTTAGTGTCATTTTGTGTTTGAATTGTTTAAGGAAATCATGTGTTGATATAGCTGTCTAAGCTTAATGTCGTTTTGTGTTTGAATTGCTCAAGGAACTCATGTGTTGATATTACTGTCAAAGCCTAGTGTCATTTTGTGTTTGAATTGCTTCAGGAACTCATGTGTTGATTTAACTGTCAAAGCCTAGTGTCGTTTTGTGTTTGAATTGCTTAAGGAACTCATGTGTTGATATAACTGTCTAAGCCTAGTGTCGTTTTGTGTTTGAATTGCTTAAGGAACTCATGTGTTGATATAAGTGTCTAAGCTTAGTGTCGTTTTGTGTTTGGATTGTTTAAGGAACTCATGTGTTGATATAACTGTCTAAGCTTAGTGTCGTTTTGTGTTTGAATTGCTTAAGGAACTCATGTGTTGATATAACTGTCAAAGCCTAGTGTCATTTTGTGTTTGAATTGCTTAAAGAACTCATGTGTTGATATAACTGTCAAAGCCTAGTGTCGTTTTGTGTTTGAATTGCTTAAGGAACTCATTTGTTCATATAACTGTCTAAGCCTAGTGTCATTTTGTGTTTGAATTGCTTAAGGAACAATATGTTTTGATATGATGTCTAAGTCGAGTGTCGTTTTGTGTTTGAATTGCTTGAGGAACTCATGTGTTAATATAACTGTCTAAGGCTAGTGTCGTTTTGTGTTTGAATTGCTAAAGGAACTCATGTGTTGATATAACTCTCTAAGCCTAGTGCTCTTTTGTGTTTGAATTGCTTAAGGAACTCATGTGTTGATACAACTGTTTAAGCCTAGTGTCGTGTTGTGTTTGAATTTCTTAAGGAACTCATGTGTTAATATAGCTGTCTAAGCCTAGTGCCGTTTTGTATATGAATTGCTAAAGGAATTCAAATGCCTAAGCCTTGTGCTATTCCGGGTTTAAATTGCTTTAAAGAAACAAAGTGTATAATAGTTGTTTTGTCACCCTTTCTAATTACCAAGCCTAAATTTTATTCTATTTACTGGTAACGAAATTAAGTCCTAAACTTTTTGATTGAAATCAACTGCATAATTTTGACAGGTGTTCAGCCTGTAGCAGGACACGGACATCTTTTGTATTTCTTGTAGAAATTTATTTTTTTTTCTTTTTTTTTTTTAGATTTCTCGGGAATCAGCGAGGGTGATTGTGGGTACATATGAAAATTATGTGATTATGTAATCAGTTTATTACTCTTTTATATCCACTAAGTGATGAATATGCAAGAATTGTATATTCTATTTTTTTTCTTATCATATTATTTTTTATAAGCTATCCGAAAATCTCAATCTTTTGACTTATTTGTAACTGTTACACATCGCGTCTGATCACTAGTACTCTTAAAAATATCCAAAGCCCACCATATACCCTCAGTTTTAACTAGCGGGCCGACTGGGGGAACCAGACAAAGTTTTTTTTTTTTCCAGGACAGTTTGAGCTGAATGTCGAAAATCTAGCCGTCCGTTCTCTTAAACTAACAGCCAGGTTGCACGTCTGGCGGTCAGGGCAACACCCTCCCTAAGATACATACATATATATATATATATATATATGTATATATATATATATATATATATTTATATATATATATATATATATATGTATATATATATAAATATTTATATATATATATGTATATATATATATATATATATATTTTCTTGTTAGTACTACATCATTATGTTCTAGAATTTAGTGAAATGTACCACATGTATGTCACACGATCGTATATAGTAACAACTTTCTCTTTTTTGTATATATTATCATTTGTATCTTCACTCTCCCCTTGCACTGGCAGCAACTTGCATCAACCTGTCTGCCTATTTCTCATTGTTAACATTTAACAGAACCGGTTGCCAGTTGGACAAGAAATCGCAGGTTGTATTTTGTGACCTTCTTGCTGGGACCTAGTGTGTACAGTATATATACTGGGTTTGTCTATAACAAAGTACTCAGTTGCTTTCATCTCACCTTTGAGTCACAACCTACTCTTGGCCCGTCACATTGGTGACCCCGGAAGTCGACTTGCTCCTCCCGCCTCCCCCCCCCCCTTCACTGTTACTATGGCGGACTTCACAGAAGTTGGGGTCGCCCCATTCAAACTTTCATCGTTCGCCAGCATAGAGGCATTTGCTTGGCTTCAGCGCGCAGAAGCCCAGTTCCGCATCAAGGGTGTGACTCGCTCAGACAGCAAAGCAAATTATGTTCTCGCAACGATACCCGTGGACACCTTCCCGGAAATCTCCGACGGGCTTTGTGAACAAGGAGACACCCCAATAGCTTATGACGCCCTCAAAACATGCCTTCTGCAGCAGTACTCGCCATCGCCAGCCACCCGTATAGCCAAGTTTTTCAGCTCTCTCACCCATAGGGCTTCCTTCACCCTCAGGGAAATGATCAGTATCGCTCGCCTGCAACCTGCCATGGACAGCTCTCCTTGTGAGATGAACCTACTTCGTGCCCTTTGCGTATGTTGTTTAGCCGAACCTGTACACGCTGCCATACCCGATGTCGATAGTTTACCCATAAAGGACTTGATGACCAAAGCCAACGCCCTTATAAACAGCCACTTCACGACCTTGAAGACCTCCATCAACACCTCCACTCCTGACGAAGAAGACACCTAAAACGTCAACCAAAGCTGACGTGAATGCTGTAGGACACTCACGCCTACCCCATGACGTGCCAGAGCGGTGACAAAGCCACTGCTTGACACCTCTTCAACCCGCCCCTTCCAACCTCGCTCTCCACTTAAGCACACCCACGGATGCCTACGCCCACCTCCTCACGTCGTACCCGGATGTTTTCCGTCCAGAACTTCGCCAAACGCCCATGGCTCCTGCCAAACACGGTATTTATCAACATATCAAGACAATGAGACCCCCAGTCTTCGCCAAATTCAGATGTCTGGCACCGGATTGATTGGCCGCCGCCAAACAGACGTTCGCCAAAATGGAAGAAATGAGCCTTTGCCAAAAGGCCTCCAGCCCATGGACGTCACCCTTACACATGGTCCTGAAGAAAGACGGCTCCCTCCGTCTGTGTGGGGATTACAGGTGCCTGAATATGCAAACAGAACTGGATCACTACCCTCTCCCAAACATCGCCGACGTGACCTTCTACCTGCAGAAAGCAAATGTTTTCCTCATGCTCGACCTCCTGAAGGGGTATTATCAGGTGCCTATGAACCCAGAAGACATCCCAAAAACCGAGATCACCACTCCCTTTGGTACATACACCTTCAATTACTCCCGTTTGGCCTTCGTAATGCTGGGGCCACTTTTCCACATCTCATGACGGCATCTTAGGGGACCTTCTCTTCTGTGTATGTTACGTGGATGATATACTTGTGTTCTCTTCCTCAAAAGAGGAACACCTCCGTCACCTGCGCGTTGTGCTCGACCGCCTGCAACAAAATGGCCTTGTAGTCCGGTACGACAAGTGTACCCTTAGCGCCAGGGAAGTGTCATTCTTAGGGCACCGTATCACTCCTGAAGGAGTCCATCCCCTCCCTGAGAAGGTAGCAGCCGTTCAGAATGTCCCCACGCCCTCGACCATCATAGCACTGCAGAAATTTTTGGGTATGATCGACTATTATCACCGTTTTCTGCCAGCCATTGCCGCCACTCTTGCTCCCCTCTACGCCTCCCTCAAGGGCAAGCCATAAGACCTGAAGTGGGGTCCCATTCAAGAAGCGGCCTTTTGCAACGCAAAGAATGCCCTATCAAACACTGCTACTCTCACTTTTCCCATCCCAAATGCCCCTCTACTTCTCTCCACCGATGCCAGCGACGTCGCTATTGGTGCAGTGCTCGAACAGGTGGTCAACGGCTTGCTCCGCCAATTGGCCTTCTTCAGCAGAAAACTGCCCAAGGCAAAATTGAGTTACTCTACCTTCGATCGCGAATTGCTGTCGGTTTACTTGGCTGTCCGTCCCTTTCGCCATTTCTGAGAAGGTATGCCCTTCGTCATTCGCACCGACCACATGCCTCTGGTGCACGCCTTCACTTGGCAGTCTGACGCCTGGTCCGCCCATCAACGCCCTGGGAAAATTAATCCTTTTGCCAATGCTCTGTTAAGAAACACGTTGGCCGCCGTTCAACTGGGATTGGATTACAATGCCTTGGCTGAAGCTCAACAACAGAATCCAGAGTATCAAGCATGTAGGACATCCTGCACATCCCTTCATTGGGAAGATATCCCCCTTGACGACTGCAACACCACTCTCATCTGTGACGTCAGTAATGGTACACCGCGACCGTGGATTCCTGCTCCCATGTGCCGACAGGTGTTTGATTTCATTTACGGCCTTTCACATCCCTGCTGAAGATGAAGTTCATTTGGCACGGCATTACTAAGAATGCTAAGGATTGGGTCCTTGTCTGTACTTATTGCCAAATTTCCAAAGTACATCAACACACAGATTCAGGAGTGGGCACCTTTCCTTAACCTCAGAGTCATTTCGCCCACATTTGCGTTGACGTTGTAGGCCCCCTACCCATATCACAAGGACATCATTACCTATTTACCGTCATCGACCGTTCCACTCGATATCTAGAAGCCATTCCCATGGAAACTGCAACGTCAGCCTCATGTACATCTGCCTTACTCTCAAGATAGGTTGCAAGATTTGGTATCCCTGAGCATATTACTTCTGACAGGGGTACCACTTTCACCTCTCAATTGTGGACATCATTAGCGAATCTCTTGTTCATCACCCTACATGAGACAACTGCAGCCAATGGAATGGTTGAACGTTTTCCTCGCACCGTCAAAGCCGATTTGTTGACCCACTGCAAGGACTTCAACTGGTTTACTTAACTTCCCTGGGTCCTCCTGGGACTAAGGACCCCTCCTAAATGGTGTATGGCGACCCATTGGTTGTCCCTGCCGAATTATTTCCTTCTGCAACCTCCTCCGCTGATCTCCAGTGCATTCGTCACGTCGTTGGAAAATTTACTCTAATCCACCAGACTTACAAGCCCCAGCGAAACATCACTTACCAACAGACTTGCACTCTGCAATGCACGTCTTCCTACACAACGACACTAGCAAGCCACCGCTAACGCTCCCTTATTATTCATACTTTATTGACTTAATATTACAAAAAAACTTACAAAGATAAAGATACATCATAAATTGTATACAGTAATCTTTCAGAAGACATATTTACTTTAGCAAAAATATTATGTCCACAAAAACATATAAACAAACAAACAAATTCCGATTAATAACATGGTAATATCACTCCAAATCTAATTATTATCATTAGTTCTTGTAGAAATCCAGAATCTCACATACATAATTGCAAAGATCTATTGGGCTTCCTTCATTAAACAAGTTTACAATGTCCGAGTAACCAAGGTTAGGATATTTTGCACGAAATGTAATAGTACATGTTCCTCACCCTGTACCTTATTTTCCGTACATACACAAATACGTAACTCACACGGGATCTAACTCCACCTTCCTAATTCCATTTTCAAACTATGTGACATCAGTCTTATCCTTGTTAAAGCTTGTCTCGTGTAATCAGGAATATACATTTCTCCTTTATACACTCTGTGATATAATAGCCCCCTGTTAAGCTTTTATATATATGTAAGACACTTCGTTGCATCTGAAGGTTTGTCTCATATTAATGACCGAATATTTTCTAATGACTGTCAGCTATTCTCCTCCCTTACACAACTCACTTAAAACCTGTAGCCTGGTGTACTGTTACTTCTACACATATTAAATACAAAATGAAATGGTTCCTCCTAATGTTCATTCTCTAATTTAGATGTTAAGAATTTTTTCCTTTTCACAATTTCATATTCTTAAAAATAACATTAACATTAAAAACTTTCATTAATCTAGAAATTGTCAAGAAATTATTGTGGAAGGGTAATTTCTTGACAATTCCTAGATTAATGAAAGTTTTAATGTTAATGTTATTTTTAAGAATAGTACTTTAAAGGATATGTTAATTAGAAATTCCCATGTACAAAGCAATGGATGTGTTTACGAAATCCCATGTAATCAATGCAATAAAAGATAAGTAGGACAAAGTGGTAAAGACCTTGAAACGAGACTAAAACAACACAGATATAATGTTCGAACAGGAAACTAAACCAGTAGTTTGTTTCAGCATATAAATAACCATAATCACACTATTAATTGGAAAGGGGCGAAAGAAATTTTATATTGTAAGGACATAACAGAACGCAATATCATAGAATCAGGTATCATAAAGAAAAACCGTGTAAAATTGATCAACAATAGCCCAGGAATGTATAAACTTGATGAACTACTTATAAACAATGTATTTAAACAATTGTCATTTTTAAACTAGCTGTAATTTTTAAATTCACTGATTTTTAAACTAGCTATAATTTTGAACTAGTTGTGTGCTAATTTTTTTTATTTTATTGTATTATTTCTTGTTTACTGGTGTCGCAAAGGTGACTTTGATCCTGTTCTTAACTTTGTATCAATTGGACCTGAAGAGGTATGAAAATACGAAAGCGCTAGTCCAAGAATTTCGTTTTTCTGATCCTTCCTCCAGCATAGCGATAAATTTATACATCGCATGCCTTAGCTATAGACCGTCTATATATATATATATATATATATATATATATAAGTATATTGACTTTTACACTTACTTCTCATCTTGATGCTACTTCATCATATGGCAGATATGAGTGACTGAAGTTCGCTTGCTACAGAACTATTGTTTACACAATTTACTTTGGTGTTTTTATTATTGCAAGTCAGCAACTCGTATAAGCAACGAAGCCCAGTCTCCAGATGTCGGGAGAAAGAGATGTTGCCACTGTGCTGGCTGTATGTCGCCAGAGGTTAAATGGATGGCAAAACTGAAAAGTGTGTTGGCACTCTCGATGTCCAGCTGACTGTCAGTTCAGACGACCTGACAGTTAAAACTATGCGTGTATGGTCGGCTTTAAGGCCTCAAAGAACTTCAAGTTATAGCATTAGATAATTATTTTTCATGATTGATTTTTCTGAACTTGTAAAATAACAAACCTAACAGTATCATTAGTCAAATTATGCTAGTTGCAATTATAACGGTTTTTTTTTTCTTTAAAATTAGGTAATGCTATATAAAGTCACGCTCACATCATGATGCTTAAAGTAAAAAATGCTTCTTTTAGACTCGACAAAGCAAGGTAGCTATGTCTTTCGACAGGGCCAGAAATAGAGTTTTCCACTTACAATTTTTGAATAACTAGAGATGGTGCATTTATGTACTTTAAAAGACGAATGCAGTAGGTGGTATGGTTTCTTGGACATTCCAAGTTCTAATCATGGAATTATCTCCCTAATATGTCAGTCATAAGTTGCGTCTGGAAAGATTAATGAGAGACAAAAAATCCTGTTAGGAGGTTCATAATCATCGCTAGATGAAGCAACTATATTGAAAACAAATGTTTAACAGTTCTAAGAGTTTGATTTTTAGTGTAATGCTAATAGCAAAATCACAGCCTTGAAATAATTAATAGCCAAGAATTTATTTCTCTTTATTTCCTTATTGAATTATTGATAATTTTGTAATTGCTATAGCTGGTCGAGAGAATAAATCACAAAACTGCAAAACTGTAAGAATTAATCAAATGGTGAAGGAGACCTGCAGAGGGAAGCATGTCTACCCAAAATAGTCTGCATAGTTTGATGCATGGTGAAAAAACAGTACAATATCTGGATATAAATGTGATAGCTTGTTTTCTGCACTAGGGTACATAACGGTTCTTATAGATATGCAGAAATTGTCGTTGGGAACATAACCATACCTGACCACTATTACATTGACTCAAAAACTGCAATTCTAGGGAGCCAGGGTCATTATGTATAAATTCTAACAGAGGGAGGGCTATGCTATAAAAATACCTACTACATACAGACAAATCGGAGCAGACAGAAGTTCTCGTGCAAAGCTTTTAAGTTATGTGATGTCCCCCAGCTTTTCGAACACACCTACAAAACACTGTTGACTTAGAAACTACATGATCTCAAGGATTTCTTTCTCTACGTGGTCCCCATCGAGAGTGCCTAGTGCTTCAAAGGCACCATTAACAGCCAAAAGAGGAGCAGCCTTGGAGAAACCCCCTGAAGAAGCAAAGATTGATTGATTCTTGGTTGCCTGGGATCCTGACATCGAAAGTCATTGATCCTAGGAGCCAAGAGTAGAACTGGTAATGATGAGCAGTCATTATGTTTCACATACTTCGCAACTTTGAAATCGGAGAACAGTCTATACTCTCTCTCTCTCTCTCTCTCTCTCTCTCTCTCTCTCTCTCTCTCTCTCTCTCTCTCTCTCTCTCTCTCTCTCTCTCTCTCTCTCTCTCTCCATTTTATACATACCAACTATTGTTATTCTAACGTTTTCATTATTAGGACATTGCAGTATATCCTTAGCATTGTTAAATCTTTTTTCCATTAATTTTTATTATGATAGTCTTATTGTTCTTCCCATTATTTTGTGGTTCTTTACTATCATCGTACATTTTGTCGTTTGTTGTTATCACATCATCTGTTAGTAGGTGATATAATGTAAATGGTCAGAGACAGGAAAACATAATCAATGCTTTTATAGATATTTTCATAATTTCTTTTTTTATTATTATTTAAATTGATTGTGAATTCTACTATAATGGCATCTTCTTAACATTTTGTCAATTGTCAGGATATAATGCAAAAAGGCAAAACATTCCCTGAATTATCCACTGACAAAGAATGCTCACCAGTAGGGTATCAAACCTATTTACCCACAATGCCATTTATGCTCTCTTGACCATATTCATGCACTTCCTGAATATCAATGCCCATCTTCTTTAGTGTTTCTTTCAAGTCATCATCCAACATTTTATAGGCTTGCATCTGGTCTTATCTGCTAGTTTTTTTTTGTATTTATACTTTTTTTTTCAATAACCTTTTATGTTCTATTCATATCCACATGATCTAACCACCCCTTCATATTCATTCGATTGACTTATTCGAACAAATATACCTCTTTTAAACATCTCCATATATCTTACCATATCCACTGATCTCACACTATATGCACCAGTTGTTCTTAACCTTTCATCACCATGCTTCCTCTAAGATTTGGCCCTTCACTCAATGCACTCCTCACATCAATGAATAAGTATTCGCCCCCCCCCCAAAAAAAAATGGGAATTAGCTAGATATTTAGCACAGCTTCATAACTTTGTTGCTGCTCGGTTATATCCCGAGTTATGTGTCCATTTCCAAAATTTCCTACAGCATCTACCTCAGCATCAGTCAGTGTTGTATGGTTATCCTCTTCATCAGGAGTGGAGTTGTTGAAGAAGTTCCTAATGGTGGGGAAGTGGCTGTCCATAAGGGCGTCGACTTTAGTAATACGGTCCTTCTTGGGCAAGGTGTCGACATCAGGAAAGGTAGTCACAGAGATTATGGTGGGTGCTGTACCCATAGAGCAAAAGTTTGGTTCACTTCCTGAGAACCATCTTCAGCAAGCTGGAGGCATGCAATACTCATATTTTTTTGGGCTCAAGCCATGGCGTCCTGATGGAAGTTCCTATAAGTAGCTTCCTAAGGGATATATGTACTACAGTGATATTCCCAGAGAATTTTACCTTTAGGTCTCCAGAATTCTAACTCTTGGCGCGATTATCCGTAAATTTTCTCTCAAGGATATCGCATAATATCAGAGGACGTATTCTTGACACGCCACTTAGCAATTTGCACCCCTAATAGCGTTCACGCTTCGAGGGGGAAAGTGGCAGAATAGAAGGGGAGCCTTATCAAGGTTACCCTAGTTCTCATACTTCTATTGAGTATCACAACAGCAACATTCCTAATTTTGTAGCGAATTCGCACGGTGGTGTTCCCGGTTGATCTGACATTTTCGATCAATTTTCAAGGATTATTATTATGCAATCTCCAGCTTCTTTCGCCTCTGGAAAGTTGAGTATTGAATCTTTACAATAAGTATATTTTAGCTCCTGTCTCACAGTAAAATAAGAGTAATTTATTGTGATTAGGAGCTAGGCCTGTTACTGGAGGCACCATGGGCGCTGTCGTTCGTTGGACATGTGTTATTTAGTTAGTAGAACGACATTCCCAGTTTTAACAGCATTAATAATTTAATTATGAAAGCTATTTAGGCATTTTATACTTGTAAAGATATTTATATGCATAATTTTCCTTTTTCTGTGTCGATCGTATATGTCAGAGTTTCGGTGATTTAGGTAACCGAGATCTCAGCTTGCCTAGGTAACCTAACCTAGGCAACATATACTTTCAACACTTCCCCGGTTACCCTCGTGTATTGGTTATCAATTCATTGGAGATTGATATCTCCTAGAATTATAATAACCGATCCTCGTCTCTAATAGAGATTTAAGGGTAATCTCTCTTCCCTCTGAGTGTAGCCATAGGCTACAACCCTAATGGGTCGGCCTTGAATCTTTAATTCAGGCATGACTAGCCTAGGGTTTTCTGTCTTGTCACTTAACAGTAGATGGCAAGTTTTGGGACTTGATCAGAACCTCAGAGTATTTAGTTTTGTGCTGGCTGTTGGCTGGCAGGGTGAATAGTCATTCCCCTGCCGACTAGGCTGCCGGCATAGAAGGCTAGCCCTCCCCAGGCTACACCTGAAGTGGTGGTATGATGCCGCCACCTTCTCCCTGTGGCCTAGTAGACTACTCCTATGCTTGCAGACCCTAGGCGGAAGAGTAGTATACTTTTGAGGCCTAGGATGGCGCGGCACTGGAATTCTGTTTCTCCCTTGTTGGGAGGAGGCGGTACTGGTGCTGTCCCCTTAGCTGTATTGGCACACCTTAGGCTAGAGAATAGAAGATTCTCCTGCTGCCTAGGATGGTGCCGATACTGAAACAGAATTTCTTCAAGGTGTTTAGGTCCGGCAACATTGCCGGCTCCTACCACAA
Source organism: Palaemon carinicauda (assembly GCF_036898095.1). Lineage (NCBI taxonomy): Eukaryota > Metazoa > Arthropoda > Malacostraca > Decapoda > Palaemonidae > Palaemon > Palaemon carinicauda. The sequence goes on along the minus strand of NC_090744.1, from coordinate 14,112,458 downwards.
CTAATATAGAACCCTTTTCCTTCCCCTGTTCTTTTATGAGCTGGCGTCATGCAACCTTACTGTTGCCGGTGGGTTGCCAGGGCTGGCCAGACTCCCTCTCTACAGTCGTTGTTAGCCTGACTGCGGCCATGCCAGCTGCAGGCAGCCTTGACAACTGCCGGCAGCCATGTTGGATGCCGGCAACCATGTGTCTTATAAACTGTCGGCGGCTATGACGGCTGCCGGCGGTGATGCATGCTGCTGGTAGCCATGTCATTTGTCGGCATGGCAGCCATGATGGCTGTGAGTGTGAAGTCTCTTCTGTCACCAAGGTTCTTCAGTTCTCCCTTGGACTGCTAGCCACAAGTTCTACTGTCGGAGTACCACCGGCTAGCCCGGCACAGTATATGTTTATACAGGAAGTCAGTATATCTGCAGTATAGGATATACTGCAGATAGAAAAACTACTGTATATATTATACTAGTAGTTATTTCCAATATATCTTGGGTATCCCTACCCGGGTATTCGCTGAGCCCAATCCTGTATTGAAAGAATATAATTTTTTCAATATTCTGATTAGAAATCAGTTTTCAGATTACCCTACAATATTAAATATTTTATGGGCTGGGGTGTTACACTCCTAACCCTTAAAGGATAGAACCCTTATCCTTGAGTCTCCCTGAACAGGAAACTCTATGATTTAATGTTGTAAAGGAGGCAACAGCAAATAGGTTGGGTGGGATAAACAAATATGTCTTTTAATTTTTTCCTCGTCCAGTTACTGTCATGCCAGCTGGACCCTGACATCAGATGATTGCCACAAAGGCTCCACACTGGCTGAACTACATTATATATAATTATACAGTTGCCAGTAATTTGCAACATAGTATATACAGCAAATAGGAAACTATAGTATGATTATACATTAGTTATTTCTAACATATCTTGGGTACCCTTGTGCGCTTCTGCTGGTACCGCTCCTATATTGAAAGAATAGTATTTCTCAATATTCTGATTGAGAAATCAGTCATCCTTACCCCACAGTGTTAAGAATGAAAAGGGACAGTGATTTATATACTTCTCTACCCCTAGGGGATAGAACCCTTCTAGTTGTAGATCCCTTGATAGAGGAATCTCCTTATAATTAATACTGAGGGGAGGTAACAGCATTTGCTCTCAGGGGATACAAAAGTATGTGTCTCCCACTATCCGTTTATAGCGTACTATCCTAAGCTATTTTGTTAAAAGCTGACTTTTATATATTGCTTATCAGTGAGATAATCAATTGTATACTCATTCGGTTTTCTTTTCTTTACAGTAAGAACACCAGATGACATGTGTTGCAGTTTTCTGCAAGATCAAGAGTAAGTGTTTTTACGGTCATAATACGTGCAGGTTTCATGCCCCCTGCAATATTATTTCCGAATCCCTACATTATTGGAACCTGCAGGTTTGCAATGTTGTGGCGGGATGTTGCAATAACAACCCCCACACCCTTGAATCACACTAAACAGACAAATGTCTCCTCTGCAAAAACTTTCCCCTTACTTTGTCATAAACTGGACTCTTAGACTGAAGGGAAACAAAAACAAAACATATCCTTGAAACTATATTTCTTAAACTAATTAAATCATAAACTATCCATAATCAAAATAAACACTTAAAACTAATCAAAACTTAACACTTTATATATAATAACCATACACCATTCATATAAACCCAAAAAAACTATCAAAACTTAACATTAACTGCACACCACCAACACCAAAAATAAATATGTGTATTTATAATATTACGACACCAACACTCGTTTACAGAAAGCTGAACTGTCTTTACGGCACAGTGCACACTAACACAGCTCTGTGATCAACAGTCCGCCGGGTGGTAATTTGCCATAACTGCCTCGGTGATTGGGGTGGTCGTTGTAATCATATTCATCATCATCATCATCATCATAAACATCATCATAAGCAGCAATCTTAATTCACAGGCCTAGGTCATCAACAGTTCAGCAGTCCAAATGAGCAGTCCAAACAAAATCAATTTCAGGCCAAGTCATCAACAACATATCCACTTTCCAAAAAAACTTAGTCTCTCCAAAGGAGGAATCACGGCCTGCCAAAATAAAAAAAAAAGAAAGACACTTATGAACACTCCTAGCTAACTAAACTATCGCACTATAATCAAAGATAAATAATAAATTGTTCCTATCATTCACAATCACAACAAGCAAAGATAATTAAAACTGTACTTACTTTTTAAATAAATAAACACTTCCACGCTGGTCGAAAAAGTATATAGAATATAATCCAGCATTCTCAACAGCCTCTAGCTGCAGTCAAAATCAAAATAAGCATTCACCCAAGACATTCACCACTGTCGTATCCTAACTAAAACATAAACAAACAATCTCATTTATACCAACAGTCTTTCTCACAACAAACAATCGATACACTAACTACTTCTCTCTCTCTCTCTCTCTCTCTCTCTCTCTCTCTCTCTCTCTCTCTCTCTCTCTCTCTCTCTCGATTTGGCAAACAAAAAATAAATTAAAATAAAGCAAAAATTAATCCTCCACATTCCTCCCCCCTTACTTTGCCAAATCCTTCTCACACAACACTTACATTATTTTTTTCATTACATAGTCGTAGTCGGGAAGGGGACCTCTACTCAGAGTAACTGGGCCTCCATATACTCTCTCATTCACTTCTTCCTTATCACAATCATTCGCTACATTAACACTATTCCTATCTAAATCCCTATCATCTAATATATCATGTACAAACATATATACCTCGTTCTCATCTGGCCCTAAAATTACACTCAGTTTTGTAAACAGTTCATCCATTTCATCAAAAACATTCTCAACTTTAGCAGAAGATTCATTCATGCTACTTATCATTTTCTTATCTCTCATTCTTGCGTTATTCATTCTTTCTTTTACATCATCTAACAAAAAGCCACACACACTATAACCATCATTCATACACAGCCACGTTTCATCTGTATTAACACATTTATCTTCCATACACACTTCTACATTCTAGCATAATGACCATCCTTACCACAATTTCCGCAAATCATATTTGTACGATTACTCTGACATCCACTCGCTATGTGCCCAGTCATACCACACCGATAACATTTAACCCCTTTCTCTTTCTTACACTCAATAATACGATGCCCTGTCTCTCCACACGCGAAACATGCTCCTACCACTCATCTACACTCATTCTTTTTATGCCCTACTTTCCCACACCTATAACACTTCTCTTCACAGACACAACTACCTGACCTATCTCGCTGCACACTAGCACTCCTATCCCTCCAAACCTGATTCCCTTGCCTAAACCCTTCATTTGACCTTACAGGTATTCCCACATTACTCGCCCTAACACTCCTATCTACTACACTATCAGCTACCCTCATCGGTCCTCTCATAACAGCATCTCTAAAACTAACAAATTCTGGCACACTTTCCTCCATTCCACTTCTTACAATCACAGATTTACTTTCTTCCATACATCTATCTAACTCGTAATCCTCAACTATCTCTAAGATATCATCCAATGTCAATCTTTCTTTCGTCCACCTCATCTTCTCCTTATGTTTCAAATTAATAAATTCACTCACATTCTCAGGTATGGTCGCCAAAAACTTCCTCATTAACTCCTTATTCTCATTAATGCCTTCATCCCCATACTTCTTCCTAGCTAACGTTTCCAACCTACATACATACATTAATATAGCTTCTCCTGCATTCATCATTGCCTCATCAAAATCATTGTTACGCTTATACCGAACACTCCCTTTTATACGATTTACCTGCTCAATTATTCTCTTTTTCACACTTTCATAATCAACGTCACCTACACTCATTATCACACCATACATCATCAACAAATACCCAGTCAAATATTCTCCTAATTCCCTAGCCCAAACTCTCTTTCTATCACCATACTTATCCTGACAATACCTCTCATACTCCTTGAAAAACTCATATACATCCCTACTACTATGCTCATTGAACCTTTCACACCGAGGTACCTCTCTCATAAATACAGTCTTACACACATCACGTTCATTCTCACTGTTATCATCACTGCTACCTTCCCTCTTGTTTCCCACTTCCTCGCTAGAATATAAAGAATCTAATTCCACTGTCATACTCCTATCCTTGATCATACTCTTCCTAGCCCTTTTCTTACTCACCACTTTCACCCATTCACGATCATTCTTGCTATCATCCTGTCACTTTTTCTTCTCTTTCTTCACATCACTTTTACCTTTCTTCTCATTCTTCCTATCACATTGCTGTTCATCCTTACTATGCTTAATTCCCTTATCTTCAATCTCACTATCACTATTACTATTACTATCACTATCACTTCCTTTCCCATTATCACCTACCTTAACCTTCTCTTCCACCAGCAACCCTTTACCCGTAGCAGAGGCCACTCCTGCGACTGCTCCTTCACCCATGAAAGTTTTCATCATTCCCATTACTTGCCCCATCATAGCTTCCATTCGTTTCTCCATTCGTTCTTCATTCTCTCGCATCCTCATCTCAACACCCTCTTCCACTCTTTCTACAGTTCCCTCAATTTCCCTCAATTTCCTTTGCATCTCCTCATTCTCACAGTTCAACCTCTCATTCTTTACTAGCAACCTCTCTTTCTCAACTATCAACTTCTGCTCCCGTTCTTTATAATGCCGCAATTCCTCCTCCAAAGCCTTCAATTTGCCTTCCATTGCCATCAACTTGTTCTTCAACCTTAAATCTAATTCCTAATCCTATCAGTCCTTCGTCTAAGAGTCCAGCTTCCTATCCCAGCTCGGCAGTCCCTGTTCGGGCGCCAAAATAATGTGGCGAGATATTGCAATAACAACCCCCACACCCTTGAATTACACTAAACAGACAAATATCTCCTCTGCACAAACTTTCCCCTTAATTTATCATAAACTGGACTCTTAGACTGAAAGGAAACAAAAACAAAACGTATCCTTAAAACTATATTTCTTAAACTAAAATAAATCATAAACTATTCACAATCAAAATAAACACTTAAAACTAATCAAAACTTTACACCATATATATAATAACCAAAACACCATTCACATAAACCCCAAAAAACTATTAAAACTCAACATTAACCGCACACCACCAACACCAAAAATAAATATGTGTATATATAATATTAAGACACCAATACTCGTTCACAGAAAGCCGAACTGTCTTTACGGCACAGTGTACACTAACACAGCTCTGTGATCAACAGTCTGCAGAGTGGTAATTTGCCATAACTGCCTCAGTGATTGGGATGGTCGTTATAATCCTATTCATCATCATCATCATCATCATCATCAGCAATCTTAATTCACAGGCCTAGGTCATCAACAGTGCAGCAGTCCAAATGAGCAGTCCAAACAAATCAATTACAGGCCAAGTCATCAACAACATATCCACTTTCCAAAAAAATTTAGTCTCTCCAAAGGAGGAATCACGGCCTGCCAAAAAAAAAAAAAAAAACACTTATCAACACTCCTAGCTAACTAAACTATCGCACTACAATCAAAGATAAATAATAAATAGTTCCTATCATTCACAATCACAACAAGCAAAGATAAACAAAACTGTACTTACTTTTTAAATAAATAAACACTTCCACGCTTGTCGAAAAATCATAAAAAATATAATCCAGTATTCTCAACAGCCTCTAGCTGCAGTCAAAATCAAAATAAGCATTCACCCAAGACATTCACCACTGTCGTAACCTAACTAAAACATAAACAAACAATCTCATTTATACCAACAGTCTTTCTCACAACAAACAATCGATACACTAACTACCTCTCTCTCTCTCTCTCTCTCTCTCTCTCTCTCTCTCTCTCTCTTCTCTCTCTCTCTCTCTCTCTCTCTCTCTCTCTCTCTCTCTCTCTCTCGATTTGGCAAACAAAAAAAACAAAAATAAAACAAAAATTAATCCTCCACAATGTAAGTCGGACTTTAATGTCCAAGGGTTTCGAGAATACCAAGTCGATAGAGTCTAGGGTTGCAACTCGTTATGAATTACGCAACTAGGTGAGAGGTTTCCAGAAAATCTCTCCGGGACCTTACTAACCTAATGATAGGATGCGTAAGCTACTATTTCCGAAAGCAAGTAAGTAAATAGTGGTGCCCCAGGCACGATTTACATCTGACGACGGCCAGATAGCCTTTAGGAAGGAGGGAAGGAAACGCCCAAGGGAAGAAGGGGAGAATGTCGTGTCAGAATTGTTTCTGTCTATGCCGGCTCTAGAGCCATCGACATAGACATCTTCACCTTCTACCCCTCTATTAGATGGAATGTACCGATTATGGACCCAATTGAAAAATCTAATAAAAATCTTCCGCAAACAAGACGAAAAGCAGGAAGTAAAATGCAAGATAGAGCCTCATATAGCTCCACTTGTCGCTCCCCAAGGGTCATACAAACGACCTATAGATCAAGACCTCCCGACATGCTACAAAACCAATCCCTGGAGGTTTGCGGAGCTGATTCCAATTTTAAACGGCAAACTCTACATCTCAGAGAAGATGGGTGCTGTTCCTTTGCACAAAATCCAGTTTTGGCCAAACTTTGACGCTTTCCTAATTGTTTCATTTGACTGAAGTATGAACCAATGTCAAGAAAAGGAACGGAATCGAAGGAGGTCATGATTCTCTACCATAATAAGGCACAGGCTATCCTGTCAAGTAGCCTGAAAAAGGCTTGTTACTTGGTGTCAAAGGTATTCACACTAGGTAACAGTCACCCTTCCTTTCTTGCTCCTGCTTCAATTTCATTCCCCTTTATGGGGAAGGCATTTAAATCGTGTTGCCAAGGCAGTGGAGGCAGGCAGACCATGTCCTGCACTTGAGGAGTGCAAGCCTCTGTCACTAGCCTTTCCCATTCAGGAGAAGGACTGGAAGGAAGTCGACTTAACCTTTTCAGTAGGATGACTAGATGCAGGTGTCCCCAGTCGACAGTTTAACGAAAATCTCCCTAAATTATCCAAGTTTCTCTTACATAATGAGCAAGAGACTAAGGACAGACTTGCAGCCTCCCTATCCTTACAAAACTACATAGAGTTGTGTTCAACCCATCAAGGTACCCCAGACATGCTCTTGGTCTTAGCCAAAATACATATGGCTACCTTAGTAAAAGACCTTTATGCCCTCATGAAGTCTAGGAGAGCATGTAGGGAGTTTGTGTTCGCTGCTGCAACAGTAAAAAATGAAAGAAGGAAGCTAATATCTTCCAACATCTGTGGTAAAGACCTCTTCCCAGACGAGGTAGTTAGAATAGTGATTAAGAACGCCTCCAAAAGTGGGGCATCCTTTCAAAGAGAAAGTCTTCCACGGTTGTGGGTCCCCAACCTAAAAGGAAGACGGAAAAGTCTGGAAATATATATCAGGCTGTTCAACAATATCCCACAGTTGCAGTGACCGCGATGCCACAGGCAGGTCGTCGAAAATATAAACATACTGATCATTCGAAGCATAGAGATGCTTCTAGTAGGAGGGAGGTTCCTTTAGGATCGCTGGACCTTCGATCCTTGGGTCCAAGGCCTAATCAAGATGGGACTAAGACGGGAGGTAGAAAAGTCTCCACCATCATTTCCTCAACTCCTCCTACAATCCAAAACCCTCCTGGAGGAGTATACCTGAGAGCTCTAGAGCATACAGGTGGTAAGGAAACTATAGTCCATCGAATTGCAGGGAAGGCTGTTTGGTGTTCACGAGAAGGACTCAAGAAGATTCAGAGTCATTCTAAATTTGTCGCCACTCAACAAGTTAAAAAAAAAACATCAAGTTCAGAATGTTCATCCTTCTGAACATAAGGACCCTGTTTCAAAAAGGGGTGTTCGTAGTCTTGTCCGACCTGAAAGTTGTCTGTTGGCAACTTCCAGTCAATCACCCCCTCCCCTCCTATCTAGGATTCAAGTTACAGAGGGTAACGTATATCCTAGGAAAGATACTTGTCGGACTAGAACCAGTCCTAAATATCTTCACAGGATTGGCAAACACAGTCACGCAAAAACCAAGCCTAGAAAAGGTTCAGGCAACAATGTACCTTAACAAGAGGCTGAGGTGGGCAGCAACCGAAGTGACTGGTCTATGAACATCCAAAGAAATGATCAAGTTCCCGGAACATCGCGGATGCAAGATAAGCTCCAAGAAGTCTTGATTCTCTCCAGCTCAAAGGTTTCAATGGCTATAAAATCATTGAAGCCTGTGGTCACACCAACTCTCCTTTCCCTTGGGAACGTAAAAGAAGATTGTAAGGTCAGTCAAGAAACTCTGGTAATCAGTCAGATTTCCAAAATGCTAACAAGGAGGAGCTCTGAGCTCTCTCCAGTTTGCAATAGAGACAGACCCAGTGCTAAGAGCACTGCTGAAAGATGCGTTAAGAGTCTAGAGAAGATACGCATCAAACGCTCGAAGAGATCTAAAAAGACTGGTATCGGTCCTTCCTTTATCGCTTCCTTAACAAAGGTCAAAGACCGAAAGTCCCAAGACCAGGTTGGTCCTGTCATGAGTGGGTAAACTCTCTCCACACAGATCAGACTTCCTACGGCTGATCTGGGACACCGAAGCGGTAATGAGACTTTGCAATCGACAATGCTAGAGAACGTCTCATACAGTCCAGGTGAAGTTATCCATCTCTTCCTTAAAGTGATAACCTGTCAGCAGTTCATGTACAATCGATCCGCAATATGACAGTGGATTCTTTACTTGGGCTCAAGCCTATAGAGTTAGAATGGTCCACGGACGCAGACCTATTCTCTCCCAGATGGGAACAAGTCCCCGAACTGCAGATCGACCTCTTCATCACGAGCGTCTTCAAAAAACTACCTCGAAATGTAGCCCCATACGAGGATCCTCTAGTGGAGATAACAGACATCATGTCTCTGTTATGGAAGGGATGGACTCAGGATTTCCTGTTAATCACATCCAATCACCTGCTGAAGGTCCTCAACATGCTGAGATCCTTCCAGGGAGGAGTAGCTCTGTTGGCTCCCAAGTAACCCAATAGCAATCTGTCCTCTTTAGTGAAGGAACTGAGGCTGAGGCTGGCCCTAGCTCTGAACCCAGGACTATTTCAGAAGGTTCAGAAGTTGATTGCCTTTGGTTTATTACAGAGAACCCGAACCCTTCATTTCATGAATTTCTTGCCCTAGCGGTTAGGAAAAGATTTGGGATCTCAGAAGACAATATAGAATTCCTAGAAGAATACAAGTCGAAGTCAACTAGAAGACAATATGAGTCTTCTTGGAAAAAGTGGGTTGCTTTTGTAAAAGCAAAAGGACCGAAAGAAATTTCAATGAACTTCTGTCTGTCCTTCTTTGTCCACCTTCATAATCAAGGTCTGGTAGCCAACACGATAACTACGTGCAAGTCAGCCTTGACTAGATCTCTTCTATATGTCTTTCAAGTGGATCTGGTGAATGAAATCTTTAATAAGATCCCGAAGGCATGTGCAAGGCTTAGGCCTGCAGCACCACAAAAGCCTATCTCTTGGTCTCTGGACAAGGCATTACATTATGCTTCATCTGTGAAAAAATGAAGATTGTTCCCTTAGGTATCTAACCCAAATTTTTTTTTCTGTTCGCTATAGCCTCCGGGGCTACAGTTAGTGAAATAGTGGCTCTATCTAGAGATGTTGGTCACATTCAGTTCACAGAAGCGGGAGAAATGAATCTCTTCCCTGATCCTATTTTTCTTGCTAAGAATGATCTACCCACTAAGAGGTGGGGTCCCTGGAGAATCTGCCCTCTGAAGGAAGATGTCTCTCTATGTCCTGTAGGGTTTCTAAAGGTCTATCTTCGTAGAACTTCAGACTTCAGGGGAGGACAGCTCTTCAAAGGAGAAACCTCTTGATCAAACTTATCCCTAAAACAACTGAGGGCGAAGCTTACCTACTTTTATTCGTGGCAGTACTCCCGCAGGTCATGATCCGAGAAAAATTACCTCATCACTGAATTTCTTTCAGTATATGGACTTTGAGCGTCTTCGTTCATACACCGGATGGAAATCATCCAGAGTGTTCTACAAACACTATGCGAAACAGGTCCATGAACTAAAGCACTATGTAGTAACGGCAGGTAGCGTATTAAAACTTGCCCCCTAATTACTGTCATAAACAGTTAATTAATTGGGACCTAGAACATCCTCGCTTGTATACTGGATGGGGTTCATCCAGAGTGTTCTACAAACACTATGCTAAACAGGTCCATGAACTGAAGCATTATGTGGTGGTGGCGGGTAGTGTATTTAAACCTGCCGTCTAATTCTGCGATGAACAAGCTAATTGACTGGGACTGTCAATTAAAGGGAGAAGGGGTCATCACTTTTATTGTGATCTCCTTTAAATGAGTGTTACCATGGTGACATTAACTCTGTTCAAAATCCCGGGTGTGGAATTATACAGAGAGCACTAGTGATGTGTGTACATAGTACACAGTGTCGATAGAAGCTAACCGGTACAGAAATTACGAAGAGAAATTTTATTATAAAATTTTTTTTCAATCTGGGAGTTGCAAACATCATTTCTTTCCTTTCAAGAAAGATATATAATTTCTGTATATGTTACAGGTATAATTCCGTTATCATGCTACATTCGTTTTACTTGCTAATTCACTTAGTCATTTATTAGAAATAAATGCCTATTAAAATGTAATTGCGTCCTAATTCGCCCGACAATTGCATGTTTAAAATGCCAGAGTTCTTTGACTTACTGAAGTAGGTATTCTTCATATAATTGTATGCTTACAAACAATGGATATAAGAGACACTGATATTGATTCGGCAATATATACAAACTATGAGACTGTTTGTATATTCAGTGTATACATATTTTTGTTCATACAATATATGTTAACCTTGAGGCCCCTTTTCTACTGTCTAGAATGACTCTTCCCTGTAGGGGGCAGGAAGCACTAACATTGTTTATGATTAATACTGATGACGGATAAAGGTAACGTCATTTGTGTCAATTGGTCCAAATGACCATAGAAATGTTGTCCCAAAGTTAAGGCACTGATGAAAATCCACAGATACATTAATGCTCTGGTACGCTTCCATCAGGACAACATGGCTTAAGCCCCAAAAATGGATTTTGAGCGAAGCTAAAAATCTATTTTTGGGTGAGATGGCCATGTCGTGCTGATGGACCCACCCTTCTTTTCTAATAGAAAAGATCTTCACAGTATCCCTCCCGAAGTACTGTATCTGTAGCACCATGCTCAATGCTACAAGGAATGTTTGCCATCTTGGATATGGTACTGTTGTGATACTCAATAGTAGTATGAGAACTAGGGTAACCCTGATACGGCTCCCCTTCTATTCTGCCACTTTCCCCCTCGAAGCGTAAACGCTATTAGGGGTGCAGATTGCTATATGGCGTGTCAAGAATACGTCCTCTGATATTATGCGATATCCTTGAGAGAAAATTTAAGGATATTCGCACCAGGAGTTAGAATTCTTAAGACCTAAAGGTAAAATTTTCTAGGAATATCACTGTAGTACATATAGTCCTTAGGAAGCTACTAATAGGAACTTCGCTCAAAATCAATTCTATCTTATGGCCATTGATGCCTTTAGATTCCCAACGGTTGTTGAGAGAGCAGAAAATCATGGATAGCTTACATGGGCAGCTGGCGACGGTGACTACTGTTCTGGGAGGTATGATTTGAAGGCACTGTGGTGGCATGTGAAAACAAACTCCACATCCTTAAATCTATCTTAGTCCCACAACGCAAAATTTCCCCCGTTATTATCAACAATTGGACTCCTGGACAGAACACAACATATTCCTTTCATCTACAGTATATTTCTTACAACTAAATCAACAATAAATTAAACCACTGTTCTCTAGTCTTGGGTAGTGCCATAGCCTCTGTACCATGGTCTTCCACTGCCTTGGGTTAAAGTTCTCTCGCTTGAGGGTACACTTGGGCACCCTATTCTATCTTATTATTATTATTTTTTTTCTTCCTCTTGTTTTTTGAAATTGTGTGTTGGAGAGGCTTAATAGAAGGGCCATGGATGCCTGGTGGCTTATCAAGAGGTTGTCTTTTCCTTTTCTGATTCTTTTTCTTCTCAAAACCATCCTTACTGTCCTCCCTTCAGTTGAAGTGGCTATCCTGGAGGGTATTTAGCCTTGCATGGTGTATCGGCTCCTCCATGTTGACCAGTTTTTCCGACTTTTTACTATAGTCTATGGGTTTCATCAATCACTTTATTTATAATTCTGTACATATTTTTTTTGTTATAATTCTTGTTAGTCTAGTTTTTTTATTTCTATTAGTTCTTATGATGTCTGGAGACATTGAGCGAAATCCGGGACCAGTACGTCCTAGATTTCATCAATGTCGTCTTCTGTATTGCAATATTAGTGGTCTTCATGCAAATATCCAAGACCTTACAGTTGCGTCCAGACAGTATGATATTCTTTTGTTCTCAGAAACTTTGGTTTCTAATATGAGGCACTCATCTGAGCTCCTTATAACTGGTTTTAAGAAGCCAATAATGTTGAAACGTGATGCCATCCCTAGGGCCAGGGGAATGGCTGTATATATTTGGACTGAGTACCCTGCTTCTCATAAGTCCTGCTATCAATGTGGATGTCATGAGATTCAGGTAATAAGACTTTGTGGCAGGCATAAAAACTTTTATTTGTGTTCCATCTTCCGGAATCAAGACATGGATGATTTTATCTTCGATTGTCTTCTTACCATTATGGCTAAGATACAAGAAGATGATAGAAAGGCTTCTTTTGCCTTTGTTGGTGATTTTAATGATCACCATAGGGAGTGGTAAGTTCTATCTCTCCTACCGATTGCCATGGTTTAAGACCTTTAGACTTTGCCTCTAAATCAAGCTGTGAGCAAATCATAAATGAAGCTATCCACAGGTCTGGTAATTGGTTGGACCTCGTATACACCGACTCCCCTGGTGTTATAACTAGTAAGGTTGGTTCTCCTGTCTGGACATCTGATCATGCCTTGATTTCATTAGTAGTGAAGACTGAGGAGCCTATCCCTGATATATCATACTCTTATAAAATTTATATGAAATCCCAGGCAGACTGGAATGGGATTTTGCATGATCTTTTGGGCTTTAATTGGTCACAATTATATAGTTGTGTAGATCCTGTTGTCCCTTTGAATGAGAATCTAGTCAACATAATAGATATGCGTATCCCTTCTCGTGTGCTAAGGTACCAAGTGAAGGACAAACCGTGGTTCAATGATGATTGTACACGTGCTTATTTGGAGAAGCAGGAGGCCTAGCATCTTTGGAAGGGTAACAGATCAGATTTGACCTGGAACAACTATACTTGGCTTCGAGCTTTTGCTCAAAGAGTTTATGCCTTAACTGAAAAGGAGTACAATTTAACCATAAAAGAAACCCTTTCTGGTACATCTCAGGAACATAAATGGTGGTCTACCCTTAAATCAGGACTCTTTGCTGTAGATGCAACAGTTCCTCCTTTACTTAAACCAGATGGCTCAGTCACTCACTGTCCAAAGGAAAAGGCAACCCTGTTGGTTGATGTTTTTGACAGTAAACAGAGTAATGAAAAACTTGAACTTCCTCATTCCTGTTTTCCTGAGGCTAAACTAACTAGTTTTAGTCCATGAGCCTGGGGTGTTGGTCGGTACCATTTTGTGGCAGGAAATCTCATAGTGATTAACTGAAAGACCAATGTCTATAGTCTTCAAAAATGTGTGATAGCATTCTATATCTCTTTGCCTTCCTTGTGTTATCAACCGTTTTTTATGTATGATATGTGATTTTTTTTCTGGCGTGACTTACAGGTGATTTTTGTCTCCTGCAAGCTAGTACTTTTAATATTATTAGGATTTATTATATACCAAAGGCTAAGAAAAGGACTTCAAAACAAGCTATCACATATTTTAATATCTTGTGCACAGTGTTAGTTAGGAGCATATTTATGTTGAAATTAATGATTCTTTTTTCAATGTAACTGGTAATTTTTCTGTATAGAAATAATAACATGTCTGGTATTTGTGAATCAACTTAACATTCATATTTTGTGTTTCAAGAGCTTTCTTTTGATACCAATATATGATCCATAGCTATTATATTAAGAAAGTTATTGAATGTTAAAATAACAACTATCACGCTCCTGAATCATTCATTTATTGTGTATAACAGTAATAAAAAATAATACATTCAGTTTCTCTTCTTTTAGACTACTTGTGCTGAGGGCAGATGCAGCTGATAGTTCCGGAGAGCAGTATGTCTACTTTGTCAAGATGGACTCTACGAAAGAAAAATGCATTATCCACATTATCCATAATGACCCAACAACACTGGTAACACCTAAGGACTATGACTCTTGGTTGGTGCTTCTTGATGCAGCCCGAGTGAGGAACCATAAACCAATTTTCCAAATTGCAGAAAGTCTACATGAGCAAGAGATGCCCAACATTTGTTACCACAGACAATGTAGAAGCCAATTTACACTAAAAAGACATCTGAATAACTTTAAAAGAAAATCAGCTGAAAAATAAGAAGACGATCCAGGCAGCAGTGGAGCAGCAAAGAGTCATAAGAGAACACCATCTAGATCCCGAGTATATCAGCCTGAGTATATATTTTGGGGAAAAGATAAGTGTTTGAAAGGAACATTCACTCGTGAACATCTTATCCTGGCTAGGCAGTTAAGGGTTTATGAGAGGCTTCGACAGTGTGTAAGGGAAAAAACAAGATGACAAGATATTATCAGCAACAAGTCGAGACATTGTTGCTGCAGAGGCTCATTACCACAACTCTTGCTACAGAAATTATACCCGAAAAACAAAAAAATCTCAAGAATCTAGAACGAGCAAGAATGAAAATGAATATGAAATAGCTTACAACAAGGTCGAATCTGAGGCTTATGATGACCTTTTTACATTATAAGAAATGAAATGTTGCCTAATAAGCTAATTATTCCTGTAGCCACACTTGCAACTAGAATGGAAAACTTCATGCATTCCAGAGGTTACAGAATGAATGAATCCACTAAGAAACACATCAAACGGAGACTGGACTCAGAAGTTGGAGACATTATTCACATTTTTAAGGATGAAGCAGGAAAATTGTTAGCAATTCCAGACAGCATTACAATGCAAGACATGGTCCTTGAAAAAAAAATCTTCGAAATGCATTGAAAACTCTGAGATCAAAATCTAGTGACATAAAGTGCATCATTCACCAGGCATCATCTTATGTTCAGACATCAATACAGGAAAGCTGTGTACCATCTCTGTGGCCCTACTATCCATCTGATCTTAAAAACGAGTCCATGAATTTGCCATGTCTGCTTCAGCAGTTATTAATTGGTAGTCTGACTGGAGAACCTGAAAAAGAAAACCCATCTCAAATAGTGAAACTTCTAATACAGTCTCTTGGTCAGGATCTAATATATGCCACAACACGAGGAAAGCAGAAACCTCCGAAACATTTGTTGCTTCCATATGCTGTCAAAACATTAACAGGCAATATTGAACTGATTCAGATGCTAAACAGACTTGGACATGGGATCTCTTACTCACAGCTTGAAGAAAATGACACATCACTTTGTCTGCAAAAATTATTTGCAACACAGAACCAAACGGTGGTCTTACCTACTCCTTTGCAGCCATATATTCTCACAAATTTAGCATGGGATAACATCGACAGACTCGAAGAAACTTTGACAGGTTAGGGAACTTCTCATCGTGTTAATGGCATTGCTGTGTAAAGCAAAATGATCTCCAGCACCCAAGATCTGAGAAAGATGAGTAAGCAATTTTGGCAATAGTTAGTGGAATTGAAAGCTGGGTAAACTCATTTTTCAATCAACAGGACATGATGAGCATCTCAACAGCAAAGACTGCCACTCCAGAAGTTGCTTCAGATTTACTTAATGCTCTAGATGTTGGAGAGAAGTGTTACATCATGTTTAAGCAAGAAAGACTAGATTTTGATCCCCCTGTTACACAATTCTTTGATACTGTCAAGCTCAATAAACTGAAAACCTTCAGCCACATGTGCAGGAAGAAAGAAGTGAAGACTCATACTGGAAGAGCAGTGATATTGAAGGCAGACCGGTCATTGTTTGGGAGAATCACTGTAATGGCCCAAAGTCGAAATCTTCAAATGGCAGATATATTGTCCTATCCTCTTGGACCAATTCCATGGGCATTAGCAACCCCTGAGGGTTTGCCAAGGAAGACAAACAAGGCAATCCTCGCTAAAGCATTGTACAAGGATGTCACACCAGAGGAGGAAATGCCCTTAAATTCGGCTTCTGTAATCGATGGCACGATGTTAGTACAAAAGGTGAAAGGGGATCAGAACACTTTTGGTGACATTGCTCAAACAGTCTTTGCTATGGTAATGGAAGAGTGAGGCTCTAGTCAGAGAATTGACATTGTGTTTGATCAATACCATGAACTATCCATCAAAAACTCATAAAGAAGTGTTAGAGGAGAACAGCATGGGTCAAGTCTTCAAAATATTACACCAAATCAGCTTGTCCATCAGTGGAGGTCCTTTCTGAATCAAAGTGTCAATAAAACTAACTTTATAACTTTTCTTGTGAATGAGTGGAAGCAGCAACATTACAGAAGCAGGCTTCAGCAAAATGTTATGTTTGTCACAGATGCTGACCAGTGCTTCAAAATAACACAACATGGAAGTGAGATGGTAACGGATCTATAGTGTACTCAAGAAGAAGCCGATGGCCGTCTTCTCTTACATGCTGCACATGCTGTAAAGCAAGGTCATCCAACATTTGTTATCAGCTCCGATGATACGGATGTGCTCATCTTGCTCGTGGCTTTCAAGAATATCATCTGTGGTCATCAGTATCTGAAATGCGGGATTAAGACACGAACAAAGATTCTATCAATTGACAAGGTTACTGCTACACTTGGTGCTGATATTGGAAAAAAAATAGTTGGAATGCATGCTTTCACAGGCTGCGATAGTGTGAGTGCATTTGCTGGCAAAGGAAAAACAAGCTCACTCAAATTAATGACCACAAATAAAGATGTACTAGATGCATTTATGGAACTTGGGAGTGAATGGGACCTTTCTCAAGAACAGATGGAAAGACTTGAAGCAGTTACTTGTCTCATCTATGTGGCCAAGACACCTTGTGTTCATGTAAATGCTCTGAGATACTATCTCTTCTGTGCAAGGAAAGGTGAGATAGAAAGCCACCATCTGCCTCCTAGCAGAGACTGCTTGAAACAACATGCACAACGTGCCAATTATCAGTCTGCTATATGGAGACGATATCTACAGCAAAATCCTCACATTCCAAACCCTGTAGGCTATGGTTGGAAGCTGGAAAAAGAAGATGGAGGAGACCAGCTAGTTATTAAATGGATGGATGGACAACCTGTTCCTGAGGCTGTGCTTGATCTTTTGTCATGTAGGTGTTCTAAAATGTGTGCCATATCAAGGTATGTATGTCTGGCTAATGGACTAAAATGCACCGACATGTGCAAATTACAAAAACAAAAAAAGCGGGTGTCAGGTGGTGAGGATGATGATAATAATGATGAAACAATGTTGGAAATGGAAGATTTTGAAGACTACTGAACTCAAAATACCCTATCTGGACAATAGTATTAAGTGTATTGGTGGCATAATGGTTTACATGGTTATAATGTAATACAGTATGTATATTTTGGATTTAGTGTTCATAGCTTTTTCAATACAAGTATTTCAATTGGTTTTATGTAATGCACATTTAAATAATTAATTTTAGATTCTAATCTCATTTCTACAGTTGCTATATTCACATCTTATGATATGAACTTGATCTCTAACCCTGTATTCCCATTTTCAACATATTAGTTTATGCTCATAAAATACAATATTTGATAGTAGTTGCTTTAAGATTCAATAACTTTCTTAATATAATAGCTATGGATCACATATTGGTATCAAAGGAAAGCTCTTGAAACACAAAATATGAATGATAAGTTGAATCACAAATACCACACATGATATTATTTCTATAAGGAAAAATTCCCAGTTACATTGAAAAAAATAAATCATTAATTTCAACATAAATATGCTCCTAACTAACACAGTGTACAAGATATGAAAATATGTGATAGCTTGTTTTGAAGCCCTTTTCTTGGACTTTATTTTGGTATATAATAAATCCTAATAATACTAATAGACTAGCTCGCAGGAGACAAAAATCACCTGTAAGTCACGCCGGAAAAAATCACATGTCATATATAAAAAACGGTTGATAACACAAGGAAGGCAAAGAGATATAGAATGCTATCATACATTTTTGAAGACTATAGACATTGGTCTTTCAGTTAATCACTATGAGATTTCCTGCCCCAAAATGGTACCAAGGGCCAAAATTTTTAGACCAGGCTCATGGACTATTTACCTTTTCGATCTCGTGAGATTAAAGCTCTGTTGATGGACCTTGATGCTTATGGAGGTGTAGACCCAAATGGCATTTTCCTTTGATTTTTATAAAGAAAGCAGATTTCTTAGCTCCAAAGTTATCTGTCATTTTGCGCAAGTTAGCAAGAAGAGGAGCTTTTAGCACTTGTTGGAGAATTGGTAATGTTACTCCTCTATGTAAATGTGTTTGTGGTAGCTCAAGTCCCAGTG
The DNA here is from genome assembly GCF_036898095.1 of Palaemon carinicauda. NCBI lineage: Eukaryota > Metazoa > Arthropoda > Malacostraca > Decapoda > Palaemonidae > Palaemon > Palaemon carinicauda. Next base: position 14,093,805 of record NC_090744.1, on the reverse strand, counting down.
ATTACCGCCCAATTTCCATCCATAACTCCCATATTATCTAAGGTTTTTGAACGTCTTCTGGCAAAACGTCTTAATAGGTTTGCTGAAGGTAATCATCTATTCCCTAGTTTGCAGTTTGGTTTTCGTAAAGGCCTTGGAGAATGTGATGCCCTTCTTACAATATCCAATGCTGTACAGAAATCTCTTGGTTTTGGTCAGGAATTTTGTATGATTGGCCTTGATTTTAGTGTTGCCTTTGACCGTGTTAATCACGAGGCCCTTGTTTTCAAACTCAAACAGTTGGGAGTGTGTGTGTCGCCTTTTATTATTATTATTGATTTTTTAAGTAATAGATCTCAAAGAGTTGTTGTTGATGGGCACAATAGTGAGTATATTAATGTGATATCCACAGGGTAGTGTTCTTGGCCCATTACTTTTCATACTATATGCACATGACATGTGGTTAGGCCTAGAAAACAAGCTTGTTGCATATGCAGATGATGCTACTCTCTTTGTATCAATTCCATCCCCTGAATGTAGATCTGGGGTTGGTGAATCCCTTAATAGAGATTTAGCTAAAATTAGTGCATGGTGCAAATTATGGGGTATGAAGTTCAATCCTAATAAAACTCAAAGTATGATTGTAAGTAGGGCAAGGACGGTGGCTCCTCAACATCCGGATCTCAGCATTGATAATGTATCTTTAAATTTGTATGACTCTTAAAATTTTAGGTGTGATTCTCGACATCAAATTTACTTTTGAGAAACACATTAGGTCTGTGTCTTCTTCATTTGCACAAAAAAATTGGTTTATTGAGAAAGTCTTACAAGATTTTCGGTGATCAGTCTATTGTGAAGAAGTGTTTTAATTCTTTCAGTGCACCTTGTTTTGAGCATTGTTCTCCTGTCTGGTGTTCAGCTGCTGATTCTCATCTCAATTTGTTGGACAGAAACTTACGGTCTATTAAATTTCTTATTCCTGATCTAGATATTAATCTCTGGCACCGTCGTTCAATTAGTTCATTATGCATGTTGCATAAGATTTTTCATAACTCTGACCATCCTTTACATTCAGATCTCCCTGGACAATTCTATCCTGTTCGTAATAATAGGCAGGCAGTTAATTCTAATAGCCAGGCCTTCTTCATCATGAGGCTCAATACTACAAAGTATTCTAGAAGTTTTATTCCAGCTGTTACCAAGTTGTGGAATGATCTTCCTAATCGGGTAGTTGAATCAGTAGAACTTCAAAAGTTCAAAGTTGGAGCAAATGTTTTCATGTTGACCAGGCTGACATGAGTTTTTTTATAGTTTATATATAACATTTCTGTTTTTGACGTTGTTAATAGTTTATACAGGACATCTGTTTCGACGTTGCTACTGTTTTTAGAATGATTTATTGTTAATTTGTTCTCACCATTTATTTATTTCCTTATTTCCTTTCCTCACTGGGCTATTTTTCCCTATTGGAGCACTTGGGCTTATAGCCTCTTGCTTTTCTAACTAGGGTTATAGCTTGGCTAGTAATAATAATAATAATAATGATAATAATAATAATAATAATAATAATAATAATAATAATAAGAAATATACAACCATTATAAAATCACATATGCAATAAAAAAACACTATATATATATATATATATATATATATATATATATATATATATATATATATATATATATATATATATATATATATATATATGTATGTATGTATGTATATATATATATATATATATATATATATATATATATATATATATACATATATATATATATATATATATATATATATATATATATATATATATATATATATATATATATATATATATATGTATATATATATAACGGATTTTGAGCGAGGCGAAAAATCTATTTTTGGGTGAGATGGCCATGTCGTCCTGATGGAAGTTCCTATAGGGTAGCTTCCTAGGGTATATTACAACTACGGCAATATTCCCAGAGAATTTACCTTAAGGTACCAGAATTCTAACTCCTGGAGCGAGTATCTATCGTGAAAGGGATATCGCGACATATCAGAGGACGTATTCTAGACACGCCACATGGCAATCTACATCCTGGACAGAGATTTCGTCTCGTAGGAGGTGATTGGCGAGATACGAATTCGGGAAAGAAAAAGGGGAGCCGCTCCCAAGGCTTCCCTATCCTCCGATTCGTATGCGTGCCTGGCGCTAATCCTGGCGCCATCTGTATTCCTTGTAGCGTACACGAGGTGCTACAGATACTGTATGTAGGGAGGGGTCCTACAGCCCTTTCTTAGAAAGGCAAGGGCGGGTCCATCAGGACGACATGGCCATCTCACCCAAAAATAGATTTTTCGCTTCGCTCAAAATCCGTTTTTTGGGCTCAAGCCATGTCGTCCTGATGGAAGTGTACCAGAGCATTACTGTATCTGTGGATTCTCACGTGCCGTACTCCCCGGAGGTAATTTTTTCCCGGTCGACTAGACCTAGAGACCTAAGATGTTACCGTTATACATCTTTTCAACTAACTATAAACTATGTTAGAGCTTCCTTCCCCCTACAGGGAAGAGTCCTACTAGACTCTGGAAAAGTCTCGAAGAGTACATATACCTATGTATGAATACCAGGCAAGCTAATATAGTGGTCTCGCCCTATATTAATTAAAGCATAGTTTGTATAGAACCACTGCGTCAATATATATTGACCAGTAATCCGCACAATACTTGTATTGGACAAAGGTTTATATCCGCATAGGAAGAAACTAATAAAACCGCCCTCGTCCCTTTATGGGACGGAGTCCTCCCATTAGGGGACTTACATATACCAATGCAACATAGCTTGCATAACAGAACAATTCTATCAGAATTATCCCAGATAAGATACATAGAATTAAATGCTCAATTATACCAATAAATTGACACAGGTGAAAGAGACGCAAGGTTCTCAAGAACAAGTTTATTGACAGACAATAAACAGACAGGTTAACAACAATTATATATATATATATATATATATATATATATATATATATATATATATATATATATATATATATGTATATATATATATATATATATATATATATATATATATATATATATATATATAAAAGAGGATAACCCAAAACTTTAAGCATAAGTATGATAGTAAACAGAACTTGTTTATCTGAAAGAAAAACCATTAAACGCCACTTAATAAGATACCGAGGTATCAAGTCATAAAAGTCTGTATTACAAATCAATCACATTAGCGTTAGAAACGCTCAGCACACATGTCTGTACTTATGCTAGGTTCACCTTTGAAAGAAGGAACAGTCTATGTAGGCACTTGGTGCCCTCCTTTAGTTTGTAGTACAGTATGTATCTACACACTCACCCTGGACTTAATCGTCCCAATTAAGACCACTGTTCCTCGCAGAGTTAAACAGTAGGGTTAACTACACGACCCACTGCTACCACAGATCTCTTAAGTTCCTCTACTTGCTTTGCATAGTGGCGAAAGAACACCCTGGAAGACTTCCAGCCCGTGTATGAACGGAGATGTTCAAAATCTATACAATTAAAGAAATTTAGGGATGAGGCAACTTTCCTCGGATCGTGACCTGCGGGTGTACTGTCAGGATCCGCTCTGCGAATAAAATATGTGATTTTCGCTCTGAGTTGATTCAGAGATAAATTTGAGCCTGATGTTTCTCCCCTGAATAGTTGACCACCCTTGAAGTCTGAAGTTCTACGAAGATAGACCTTTAGGCATTCTACTGGACATAGAGATGCATCTTCTTTCAGAGGGCAGATTCTCCAGGGACCCCACCTGTTGGTGGGTAACTCATTCTTGGCGAGAAACGTAGGATCCGGAAACAGGTTCAGATCCCCCCCATCCAGGAACTGAACACGACCTGCCTCTCTCGAGAGGGCTACGATCTCACTAACCCTGGCCCCGGACGCGAGTGCAAATAGAAAAATAACTTTTTGCGTCAAATCCTTTAACGCACATTCTTCATTGCTCAACAGGGAGGCGAAATGAAGAACTTTGTCTAAAGACCATGAGATGGGCTTTGGAGGTGCTGAAGGTCTGAGCCTAGCGCAGGCTTTCGGAACTTTATTAAAGATCTCGTTACCTAGGTCGATCTGGAAGGCAAATAAAATGGGTCTCATCAAAGCAGATTTACACACTGAAATCGTGTTAGCTGCCAACCCTTGGCCATGGAGGTGGATGAAGAAAGATAAGCAGAAGTCTGTTGAGATCTCCTGCGGATTCTTTGCCTTTACAAAGGCCACCCATTTTCTCCAAGATGACTCATATTGCCTTCTAGTCGATTTGCACTTATATTCTTCTAGGAAGTCTATGCTGGCTTTCGAAATCCCGAAACGCTTTCTCACCGCAAGGGCGAGAAAATCATGAGCTGCAGGGTCCGGGTTTTCTGTAATGAAGCGCAGACAGTCGACTTCTGGACTCGCTGGGTCAGAACTGGATGTGGTAGCGGCACAAACTTCATCTGTAGTTCCAACGCCAAGGGGAACCACATACTGTTCGGCCACTTGTGGGCCACTATTGCCGCTACCCCCCTTGAAGGATCTCAGTTTGTTGAGGACCCTCAACAGAAGGTTGTGAGGAGGGAACAGATAAATCCTGGACCATCTGTTCCAGTCGAGGGACATCGCGTCCACTGCTTCCGCTAAGGGGTCCTCGTACGGGGACACATACAGGGGCAACTTCTTGTTGTCTTTCGTCGCAAAGAGGTCTATTTGCAGTTCTGGGACTTGATTCAGAATGAAGGAGAATGATCCTGCGTCTAAGGACCATTCCGACTCTATCGGTGTGAACCTGGATAGAGCGTCCGCTGTCACATTGCGGACTCCTTGAAGGTGAACTGCCGACAGGTACCACTTCTTCTTTTCCGCCAATCGGAAAATGGCTAACATCACTTGGTTGAGAGGTGGTGACCTCGACCCTTGTCGATTCAAGCATCTCACAACCCCCTCGCTGTCCATCACCAATCTTATGTGGATCGAGTGACGCGGGGAGACTTTCTTTAAGGTAAGGAGCACTGCCATAACTTCTAGAAAGTTTATATGAAAGGTCCTGAATAGCTTGGACCAAGTCCCCTGGACTTTTTTCCGATGAGAGTGACCTCCCCATCCCTCCTTTGAGGCGTCTGAGTGAATCGTCATCGACGGGGGAGGTGGCTGAAGAAGAATCGACTTCTTTAGATGTCTGGCTTGGGACCAAGGCCTGAGAAGAGTACGTAGCCGAGGCGGCACTGGTCTTCTCAGATCTCTTCGCGCGTTTGATGCATACCTTCTCCAAACTCCGGTTGCATCCTTTAGCTGTGCTCTTAGCACTGGGTCTGTCACTGAAGCAAACTGGAGAGAGCCTAGTACCCTCTCCTGTTCGCGTCTTGATATCCTTTTGGAATCTAGAAGTCTCTTGACAGAGCCCGCTATCTCCTTCCTTTTCTTCGTCGGGATGGAGAAACTGTGTGACAAAAGGTCCCAGTGGATTCCCAGCCACTGGAACCTTTGGGATGGAGAAAGTCGAGACTTTTTTCTGTTGATCTTGAAGCCTAGGTACTCTAGGAACTGGATCACCTGACTGGAAGCTTGCAAGCATTCGGTCTCGGATGCTGCCCACACCAGCCAGTCGTCCAGGTAGGCTACTACCTGAATTCCCTTTAGGCGTAATTGTTTGAGAGCTGCGCTCGCAAGCTTCGTGAAAATCCTTGGGGCTATGTTTAGCCCGAATGGCATGGCTCTGAAGGCGTATAGTCTCCGTTGTAGCCTGAACCCTAGGTAGGGGGAGAGTCGACGGCTGATTGGAATGTGCCAATAGGCGTCTGACAAGTCTATAGAGACTGAGTATGCCCTCTTGGGCAGTAAGGTCCTTATGTGTTGCAGTGTTAGCATCTTGAATTTGCAATTCACTATGAACTTGTTGAGTGGCGACAAGTCCAGAATGACTCTGAGCTTTTCCGAGTCTTTCTTGGGAACACAAAACAGCCTCCCTTGGAATTTGATGGACTTCACCTTTCGGATCACCTTTTTCTCCAACAGTTCTTGAACGTACTCCTCCAGAACGGGGGTGGAGTGTTGGAAAAACCGAAGGCACGGGGGTGGAGTGCTGTACCAGCTCCAGCCCAGTCCATTCTTGAGTAGGCTTTGGGCCCAGGGATCGAAGGTCCAGGGATCGAAGGTCCAGCGATCCCAAAATTTCATCAGTCTCCCTCCTACCGGTATCGTTTCACTTGGACTGCCGTCCTGAGGTCTTGCCTCCCTGACCACGACCACCTCTGAATCCCCTTCCCCTTGAGGGGCGCCTAGACGAGCCTCTGGCTGCTCCTCTAGGTTCTGCACGAAAGGAAGAAGACTGTCCTTCGAACATTGGGGTGAATGTGGATGACTGACCTGGCACAGCCTGGGGTACCCACTGAAAAGTAGTCGGGGTTTGTGCCACCATCTGGGGCACTGGAGGCAATGGCAATTGCAGTTGCTGTTGCTGTCTAAAAGGCTTGGCTGACCGAGACGGTAGCCTAGTCCTCATATTCTTCCTCTTTGGTTGAGGACCCTCATCCGGGGAAGATTTTCTTTTGATAGCCAGGCCCCACTTCTGGAGAAGGTTTCTATTCTCCACGGCGGCCTTATCAACAACCTCTTTGACCACATCGGTAGGGAAAATGTCTTTTCCCCAAATGTTGGAGGAGATTAACTTCCTTGGCTCGTGTCTCACCGAGGCCCCGATAACACGAACTCCCTGCAAGCTCTCCTTGCCCTGACGAAGCTATAAAGGTCCTTCGTCACTGTGGCTAGATGAGACTTAGCCACTACCATGAACATTTCATGGACCTTGGGGTCACTTGCCATCGTCTCAAGAGTAGTCTGATGAGACATTGAGGCAGCCAGTCTTTCTTTTGTCTCGAACTCTCTTCGTAAAAGAGAGTCGGACAGCTTGGGGAGGTCCTCGCCGAATTGCCGTCCGGCAATATCAGCCTCCAACTTTCCCACTGAGAATGTCAGATGGACATCCTTCCAGTCTTTGTGGTCCATAGGCAGGGCCAGCGACAAGGGTTTACACTCCTCCAGGGAGGGGCAAGGCTTGCCGGCCTCGACTGCCTTTAGGACAGCTGCAAACCCTTTCTGTAAAAAGGGGAAGGCTCTAGCAGGAGAGGACACAAAAGAAGGGAGCTTCTTGTTCAATGCAGCTACCTTCGAGTTAGAGAAGCCCCTCTCTTTCCTCGAGGATGAAAGTAGGGCTTGAGCCTTAGCGTGGTCCATAATTATGACCTCCTTCGGCTCTGTCTCCTCCCTTGAAGCTGGTTCTTTTCTCAGCCGGACATAGCAGTCCGGATATGATGCCTTGCTGGGCCAAAATTCCACCTCCTCTAGTGGAACTGAACCCAGCTTATCCGAGATGACGATCTTTCCAGTCGTCATTGGCATGTGCTCAGCATACCTCCAGGGGTTAGCATCTGAGCATACGGGAAGGTCTTTCACATTGAGCCCTTTCCGGGGTCCACGTGATTCTGCCAGGGACTGCATACGCAGTTCCATTGCAGCCGCCTTCTCCTGATTCTCCTTCTGCATTTGTTGGATCATTCCAACAATCGAAGAGAGGGCCTGTCCCAGTTCTACAGGGAGACCGGCCGATGTTGAGGGGATAGGATCCGGAATCTGAACCGGAATAGCCGACACCTCGTCGACCTCATCCTCTACGACATCCGGGGTTTGAACTTCATCCTGACCTTCTGCCAGGAGGTCTTGTTCCAAACGTTCGTCCAGGTCAGACATCCTGTCATCTAACTGGATGTCTTGCATCGCAACTGCGACTTCCACGTCCACCTGGACTTGATCTTGAGGGATCTCCTCTTGAGGCTGGGGAATCACTGCATCAGCTGATGCCTGGGGAAAAAGATACGCCCTCATCTTCTCACTTGGAAGATAAGGGCCAGAGGTGTTCTTCTTGAAGCCCCTTACCCAAGTACGAAGCTTTTCCCTTGCTATATCCCTTGATTCCGCCGTTCTAGGGGAATCAAAAGCCTCAGTAATCAGGTTAGTGCATACAGTACATACCCGAGGGTCCCAATACTGGAGATCATCCTTGAAGACAGCGCATGCTGCATGTCTCCTACAACACTCATGTCCGCAGAGGTTCTTGCTGCGGACATTGCAGAAAACATTTCCGCACTTCGGAGGGTCCTCCTGTAAAGAGAAGAAATTTCCATGAGTATCAAGTGAACTATGTATCACTGGATATGCATAGTATAGCATAACAATTCATAAAGGAAAGACACACACTTGTGTTTCCCTCACAACCCATTGTTGCAGCCTTCCAGATAATAAAATAAAAAATGGTTTATCTCTTCTAGAGTACCCAATGCAAGGTTTCCAGAGGAAACAGGTGGAGCTCACACCTAGGCAATGATTTTAAAATCCTGGATAATAGACAGGGAAGAACTCAGCTTCCTATCTGAGGGCAACAGCAAAGGGGCGTGCAAGAAAACACAATAGTGTTAGAAGACACAGTGCTGTACCAAAACCCTTACTATAGTTTTCCTCTTACTGTATATGCTATACAGAAGAATACTAGTACAGTATAGGGGGATGTGTGCCGGCCTGCCTTTGCCGGCCGGCACACACCACAACTAGCTTTAAAGTATACTACTTAACAGCTATAGGGCGGCAGCACT
>NC_090744.1:14067654-14080154 GCF_036898095.1 Palaemon carinicauda | reverse complement strand
GCTTATATGAAGTGCATTGCAATCCTATCAACTCACGGTGTCGTCTTTCCTTTCTTCTAGCTTTTATTATGCTTCCTTTTTTCTTTAACAGTCCCTTTCCTAGGTATTTTGTTTCGTGCATTAGCTCTTTTAGGTTTTACGTCACTCAGCTCTGCCTCTTTTCTATCTTCAACAGTTCTTTTGTATTCTGACTCGATCGATCCAGCACAATCGCCACATTGGACATCATCTATTCATTTGCATCTTTCATTCAGAGATAATTTTCTCATCAACTTTTTATCTGCATTTAATTACATGTAAAAGTAATGATTCTACCTATAGCTTTTAAGCACCTGCTCTGTCCGATTTTCACTGGCCACCCTTTCTCTCCAGCTTTCCTCTTGATTACCTTGACCAAACCTCTCATCTCTTTCATCATCATACTACTACACCTCAACGCGTCTCATTACATCATGCCACTTAATTTTATTATTCTCTGTCCTTACCACTATTCCAAATAAAGCCTACATTTCTTACAAACTCTCTAACCCTATGATTTTATTTCTAAAGACTCCCTATTGGGTCCTCTAATTCTCTTATCTTATTAACGTTTTCTTCTAAACAGTTATGATATTGCAAGAGATTAGGCAAAAGAACTCAAAAAGAAGACAAAACTATTTAGTTTGTTTTACATGCAGTATAGTATTTTCATAGCTACTCGGCTCAGCTTCTTACCTGCAATATAATAATATAATGTGAATTAGTAATCCCTTTACATGGCATACGAAGTGACCGAAATATGGGTGTATGTAATGAAGACAACGGTATTTAAAATCTTTGTTATTGTATTTGGCTACATAACGTGTTTCTTACCAAAGCAACACTTAAGTCATTTCTATCACTGACTTACTAGAGGCACGTACGCAAATAAAAGATACAAATTAAACAAACGAACATCAATGTAAAGATTGTAATCTCATATGCAGTTCAAAATAAGAAGAATTATATGCTATCTTTGAGGAATTATATAGAGGATTCATTACTTTCTAGCATAAGCTACAACACTAATACTAAAAGTCAAAATATGTTTCGTCAGTGTAATATGAGGCAATGATATATATGTTAAACACGTAGTGCTATTGTGTTACATTACACAATACCAAAATAGATAACAAAAACATTAACTAGGAAAAGGAAAATAGTGTTGACTCTCTCTCTCTCTCTCTCTCTCTCTCTCTCTCTCTCTCTCTCTCTCTCTCTCTCTCTCTCTCTCTCCTTGATTTGTAAAGAATCTCAAGATTATATTCATATGGCAATCTTCCACACGAAAGTTCCGCATCTACCGTCTGCGTTTTTCCGTTTGGTGATAGCCTAACGGTAAACAGTTTTACATCTGACAGCGGGCTAAGTAACCTTAAGGAAACATTGAGGCTTGCCTTATAAGTTAAACAGATTTCAAGGCCTCTGATCATAGTGCTACTAGAGAGAGAGAGAGAGAGAGAGAGAGAGAGAGAGAGAGAGAGAGAGAGAGAGAGAGAGAGAGAGAGAGTATAGCCTGTTATTAGATTATCCGGTCACGTCTTTCTCCTGTGGATGTTTGTAGAGCCACTTCTCTGCAGAGAAGGTTTACTCGGGGTAACTGTGCTATCTTGTTTAAAACTCTTCTTCCTCTGAGAGAGTTTTTTTTGCATTTTTATGGACAAAAAAAAAAAAAAAAAAAAAAAAAAAACCACACAGCCCTACATCAAAGGTCATTGACGCCGATATCATTTATTATGTATAAAAAATAAAAGAATATTCAATTAAAACCATAAAAGTTAAGATGTAATTATAAAAGTTGAATAGTTTTCAAAAGACCTGCTTTTGAAATAAATCTAAAACTGTCGCTCGCATAGTAGGACACATTATGACAAAAAATCTTAGCAAGGATGAACCTACCATCCTCACCTCGAGCCTCAAACAGATATATATTTCTTAAGTTGCTATAATTGGGGCATTCGATCAACAAATGCCTCACTGTTAAAGGAACTAAACAGTCATCGCAACACGGTTGGTGTTGGCCCTATAGCAGAAACTTGAGGGTCACCCGAGTGGGACCGATGCGAAGACGACAGAGTATACTCCCACTTTCGAGGCAACATGTTTCATCTCCAAGGGGATATAACATTCATTATTTCTCTCATCTAATTTTGAACTAAACTATATATATATACATATATATATATATATATATATATATATATATATATATATATATATATATATATATATATATATACATACATATATATATATATGTATATATATATGTATATATATATATATATATATATATATATATATATATATATATATATATATATATATATATATATATATATATATTTATATATATATATATATATATATATATATATATATACATATATATATATATATATATATATCAATATTTATATATACATACATATATTATAAATATGTTTTATTATGTATGTATCTCTGCGTACAAATCTGATGTATTTATATGCAAAAAGATGTTTAAGCTTCTTAAAAAAACCTTAATTACTTAACGTAGACCTGACTGCAGCGGCACCTTGTTTCTTGCTTAAAAATCATCTACATCAGATTATAACTACCTATATGAGATTAATCTTTCGGACTAAGCTACCATGTATGTACAATTATTTTATATGAATATGCGTATATGCCTTGCTGTTATTTGGGCTTTTTATATGTGCACTGATATTCAAAACGTGTACAAATACCTATGTAATTGTATGCTCATGATGATAGGGTTATATGTGCAGATGTGCATGCACGTAAATGGGTGTGCATGGATGCTTTCCGGTATATACGTATACTATGATTATGTATTTTTACTTACATAATTAAGATTGTCAAGTTTTTAACATAAACGCATATCAATATTAAGAAACTATATCGAAGCATGCTAAGTATTCCAGTATTGATAGTGAGGTTACAAGAAAAACAAAAAATGACTGGAGAGAATATTTAGACAGGAAAGCAGATAAAACTGACAAAGCTATGAAATCCGGTAGTGACTATGGTGTAAGAACTTTTCATAAAACTATTGAAAAAAATCTTTTCTGGGCAAAGAAGAAGCATATACACATAAAAAAGAGAGATGGGTCTGTTTTAACAACGAAAGATGAAGAAGTCAACGTTGGGTGGAACACTTTTATGTGGTCATGAGTAGGATATATGGAAGGAATAATTTGATTGATTTACCTGAAGATGAAAAAAACCTTGATGTTCCCATAAATGAATTCATTGTGTCCGAAGTCGAAGCTAGCATTAAAAAACTAAGGGGATGGAAAGCCCAGGGATATGATGGAATAACTGCTGAGATGAAATTGGCCGAAAATTAAGTGATTCCCAGAATACTCACAAAATTATTTAGTAGAATGTGGCGAGAAGCAGCAAAACCTGATGAATGGGAGCAAGGAGTGTTGGTGAAAATGGCAAAAAAAGCAGATCTGATTTATTGCAATAATTTCAGAGGCATCACACTTACGCCAATTGTTAGGAAAATATATAGTATGCTCGTTCTAACGAGACTAGAGAGAGAGATATTGATGAAAAGCTGAGACATGAAGAAGCATGGTTCAGAAAAGGTAGAAGGTTTAGTGACCAAATTCTTATTCTAAGACATGTGGTACAGCAATGTGTAGAATATAGAAATCCACTTATGATAGCATTTGTTGACCAGGAAAAAGCCTTTAATAGTGTGCACCGGTAAATTTTGTGGGCAGTCTTTCATCATTATGAAATTCCACTTAAATATGTAAATTTCGTTAAGTTTGTTTATGAGCATATCAAGTACAAAGTTAATGTTAGTAGAGTCTTATCAACTGAATTTCCAGTGAAAGCGGAACACTGGAAGGGAATGTGTTGTCACATAGGTTGTTTATCCTCCTCACGGATTTTGTGATGCGCAGTAAAGTTGGGGATGGTGGAGAAAGGTTAGACTGGATTGGTAATGGGATACTAGCTGACCTAGATTATGCTGCTGATACTGTCCTTGTTAGCAGAACACCACTGGAGTTGCAATACTTGCTTACCAGAATCGCATGAAATATCAAAATAAATAGAACAGGGTCTTTGGAATTGGATTTTATTTAAAAAATTGAAAAAAAAAAAACAAATCATGCAATTTCAAATCGTCTGAAATTACTTGAAACAATCAGGCTATAAATTAGTTTAGTGAGATCCATGTTAATGCAAGAACATGAGTCATGAAACTCTATCCAATATATTTTGTGGATTTGAGAATAAAGCCCTCGGAATAATATTGGGAGTTAGATGGCAGCACAGGATTAGAAATGAAACTATAAAAGAAATTACTCAAGTGCCATATGTTTTTTTTTTTTTTTTTTTTTGCCACTGCGACAGTTGTGGGGGCATTGTAGCCCGAAGAGGAACGTAGGGAGTCTGTGATCAGGTAATATCCTTTTGGTATTTATTTCAGGGTAGCACTACTGTTTGTATACCCCTGTTGCTTCCTGTGCTCCAAAACTCCCTCTGATAGCGGTGACCTGATGAGTGACGCTGTACCTGGTGGCTTACTGGGAGCCTGTGTCAGAGTTCCCCGGTGCTATGACCCTCAGCCTAGCACCCTTAGACGCCAACAAGTGTGGATGTAACCCTTTGTTCCCTTTATAATCTGAGAGGAGCTATTAGGAGAGCTTCTGTATTTTTATAGTTTTCTCATATAGAGAACAATGTATTTGCCATAGTCCTAAGGTGTTCATGTTAAGGTTAAGCTTTATAATATTAGGTAGGAATTTAAGTGTTTTCTTGCTGTATGCCTCCTCGTTCCTTCCTAACCTTATTGAGTTATATGTCAGTTTGTTTTTGGGCCGTTTATTTACTGCCTATAGGTTATTAAATTACTGTCTTAGGGATGCAGATTTAGAGGTTAGGTAATCCTTCCGGATTTTATATTAAGGACGGCATTTTTGCCCTGTAGTCACAAGGCTGACTGTTATTTATTTTTTTTTCATTTGTGTATTAAACATTGTTAAGTTTTCTCTCGTGTTTTCGTCTCCATTGACCTTTTCATCTTTGAACACTGTATTACTGCCCTCTCTTTCCTGGTGCTTTAAGACCTTGCACCACGGCCTCACAGGGGTCGTAATAATTGGTGACCGTGAAAGGATTGAGAGCTCAGGGTGTTCAGTGATTGGGTCAGTGGAGCGGCACTCGAATGAGCACTTCTGTGTTTATATTTTGGGGTAGTGTTGCCTTCCCCACCCCCCTCCCAGAATTATTTAATTTTGCATTATGGAGGAATTTGTGTTTGGTCCGGTCGAGTTTTTGGGGTCGGCTGATTGTTTGAAGCATATTTCGGTTTTGAATGAGAAACTTTTAATAGAATGTGCAAGGTGGTTTGGTATTGTGGTGAAGTCTTAGGACTCGAGGAAGGAAGTGTTGTTTTTAGTCCTGAGTAAGGTTAGTCGGCATATGGCTGACGCAGAGCATTTGGTTAGTGATAAGGAGGATTATTTAGGAAGTATTAGTGAAGGGAGTGTGGATGTGGATAGTGACAAGGTGAGTGTGGCAGCTGGTCTAACCTTGTTTGAGGATCCTCCTCGTATCGGTATCCTGTAGGAATGTCCTGCAAACTTCCCCGAAGGTCCCCTTAAAGGTAGTAGGAATTTGTCTTATAATTCTTTTTTGCCTCTTCATTCTGTACCAGTGGAACCTGTCCCCCTTTCTAATGTTTTGGTGAATCTAAGGAAGACAAAGAATTTAAATTAATATGTAAATGCATAGAGTTGCGTAAAATTGAGTTTGAGGAAAGCGAGAGGGCTAGGCGTCATGAGAGGGAGATGATAAATCTGAATTTGAAAATGGCTAGGTTACAGAGAGTAAATATGGTCAGCTCATCAAAGGTAGAGTTTGAAGAGAAATTTAATTTAGGTGCGGCACTTAAATTAGTGCCTATGTTTGATGAGAAGAACGTTCTAGAGTTCTTTAAGGCGTTTGAGCGTGTGGCTATCCAATTGGCAAGGCAATTCGGATATATAATGCCTTGGAGGAGGGAATAGCTCTGTACTATCAAAAAGATAAGAGCTTGGTTTTGAAAGCTTATGACCTTGTCCTTGAGGCCTATCGCCTCAGGTTTCGTAATTACACTAAACACCCTGCACAGTCCATCGTCGAGTTTGCCTGCATCAAGGAGGAACATTTTGACGACTGGTTAAAGAGTCGGCAGGTTGTCACTTTTGCTGCGTTACACAAACTTCTGCTCCTTGAAAAATTTATGAAAGCCTGTAGCAGGGAGTTGAGGGTACACCTAGAGGAGGTGAAGGCTACTAAAGTGAGTAATGCCGCTCAGTTAGCGGATGAATATGTGTTAACTCATCGGTCTGGTAGTGGAAATTTCAATTATGAAATGTTGAATAACCCTTTGCCTCGCACCCTCAGGGGTGGTAGGATAGGAGAAGCCTCTTCGTCGATTCCCCATACCCCTGAAAATAATGTTAACCCTAATTCTTTTTCAGGTGGTAGGGATATGAGTAGAGTCCAAGGAGGGTGTCCTCCCCCTAGAGTTTTTGTTAATAGGGGTTACCCTAATACAGGTACTACCCGGTCTAATAATAATGAAAATAGAGTTTCAGGTCGTCGAGGAACTTGCTATTGGTGCAACAAACCAGGGCATTTCCAAAGCCAATGCAATGCTCGTCGATATTACCTGGAACGTAATGGTCAAAGTCCTGTGGCTTTAATTCCTGATAGGTCTAACGTAAATAGTAGTACTGTAGACAGATCTGTTGTAGACAGTACTAGTGTAGGTAGTAATGTCAAAGATGTTCGTAATGTTCAATCGTGATTCGAGTTTGATAAATATGTATGGCCTGGAAAGGTGATTTGTGATAACGGTGTTGTCCAGGTTAAGTTTCTTAGGGACACCGGTTCTACTCGGTCGTTGATTTTGAAAACTACTTTAAATGGTGGTACTAAATATACTGGTAATTTTGTAGTGTTGCGAGGTTTCCCAGATTCAGTGGTGTCTGCTCCTTTGGTTAACGTCCCCTTATCTTTTCCAGGATACGATCAGATAACTGAGTTGGCTGTGGTGGATAGCTTGCCTATCCCTGGAATAGATGGTATCCTGGGGAATGACATGCTGGATTGGGAAGCTTGGGAGCTGTTCCCCATATTGTCCATTAATGCCAGTCCCGTGGCTATAACTACTCGGTCCGCTGCGAGAGCTGCTGATTTACTTGATGGAGATAATGACGATGACCCAATATTAAGTACTGTAGAGTTAGATATAGAATGGCCCGGGTCAGTAGAGAGTAGTAGAAGTGATGTAGTTAGTTCTTTTAACTTTGATTGGGACAGAGCTACTCTTATTAAGACTCAGAAAGATGAGTTTGATTTTGATTTGGGTGATGTCGAGGATCTAACTAAACCTAGGTTTGGTATTGTAAAACATCTTTTATACAGGTTTAGTTGTCCCACCACTGATGAGATAAACAAATTTGGTCATGTTGAACAGATCATTGTGCCTTTTCATTTCAGAAAATCTGTGTTAGAATTGGCTCATACAAATTTTTTTTTTCAGGTCATTTGGGCATGTTGAAAACTTTCCACAGTTTGGCTAGATATTTCTGGTGGCCTCGAATGAAAATGAGTGTAAAACAGTTTATCCGACAGTGTGAAACTTGTCAAGTCATGGGGAAGCTGAACCAGTGTATTCCTAAAGCCCCGTTGCATACCATACCGGCCATAGGTGAACCTTTTTCAGAGTTGGTTATTGATGTGGTGGGTCTTTTACCCAAGACTAAAACTGGTTATGTATATTCATTAACTATCATGGATAGAGCCTCTCGTTTTCCTGAAGCTATACCTATAAGGCGTATTATTTCAAAGTTTATTTTTTAAAAATTAATTGATTTCTTTTCCAGATATGGTCTCCCTCGTGTAATTCAGACCAACTGTGGGACGAATTTTACGATTAAGGTATTTAGGGGCAAGTGTGCTGAACTGGCCATTCAGCACATTACCAGTGTATCTTATCATCCGGAGAGTCAAGGTTTGGAGGAAAGGTTTCATCAAACCCTCAAGTCTGTACTTAAGAATCATTGTTATGATTCTGGTAGCGAATGGGACAAAGCCCTCCCTTTTGCCCTCTTCACTATTAGAAATCATTCTAACTCATCTACAGGTGTAGCTCATTTCGAGTTGTTATTTGGGCACAATGTTCAAGGACCGTTAGAAATTATATTTGAGATGTTAAAATCCAGCCAAAAGGGGGAAGTAAAAGTTGAAGGGTTGGTGGAAGACTTAAGGTCTAGGATGTTGAATGCCTGCAAGTTTGCCAGGGAGAATTTGGAACAGTCTTAATCACGAATGAAGGAAAATTTTGATAAAAAGGTTAAGGTTCGTTCATTTGAACCTGGGATATTAGTATTCATGTTGAGTATGGATCCGGACAGTTTTCTCGAGCCGAGGTATAAGGGTCCTTTGAAGGTTTTGAGGAGGTTGTCTGATGTTAATTATGAGGTTAAGGTTCCCGGTTCAAGCCGTAAATGTCAAATATTTCATATTAATCGTTTAAAGCCTTATGTGGGTAAGTGTGGTGATCCCTTAACGATTGTGTATGAACCCGTGTTTGTGGTAGTTGATGTACCTCCAGAGGAGTCCGATGACTTAGTGTGTCATGTTAGGTCGGATGCATTAGGGGAAAATATGCAAAATTTAGAACTGTTGAAAAGTAGTTTAGGACATTAAAACATTAATCAAAGAAAAGAAGTGCTTAGTTTAATCCATTCTTTTTCAGAACTTTTTTAGGAAGCCCCAGGTAGAACCCAGGTTTTGAGCCATGATGTTGATGTGGGGGATGCTTCCCCTGTAAAACAGAGTCCTTACCATCTGAACATCTTAAAATTGAATTTGGTCAGTGAGGAGATCAACTACATGTTGAAGCATGACCTTAAACAGTCATCAGTGAGTCCCTGGAGTTCTCCTATAGTACTGGTAAAGAAGGCGGATGGTAAGTTCCGCATGTGTGTGGATTATCGAAAGGTTAATACCCACACCAAAGATGATTCTTTTCCATTACCTCGTATTGATGACTGTCTGGATCGGATCTGCCAAGTTTATTACTAAATTGGATCTGTTGAAAGGTTACTGGCAGGTTCCATTGTCCGATCATGCTCGTAAGATATCTGAATTTGTTACTCCTTTCGGACTTTACGAATGTAAGGTTATGCCCTTTGGCATGAAGAATGCTGCATGCACTTTTCAGAGATTAATGAATAGGGTCATTTGCGGTCTGGAAGGAACGGAAATTTATATTGATGATTTGGTTGTTTATAGTAATGACAGGAATACCCATATGGTAAGGCTTCGTAAGGTTTTTGAAGCTCTAAGGTGTGCTGGGCTTGTAGTTAATTTGGCCAAGTGTGAAGTAGGGCAGGCCAAGGTTTGTTATTTAGGTCACGAGGTTGGTTTGGGTCAGGTGGCTCCAAAGCAAGCTAACCTCGAGGCAATTATAAGTTTGAAAAGACCTGGTAATATTAGAGATGTAGGAAGATTACTGGGCATGACAGGGTATTACCGCCAATCCGTCCGCAATTACTCTGATCTTGCTCAGCCTCTAACTAGTTTATTAGAAAAAGGAAAAAAATTCTCATGGTCTGACCAGTGTGAAAAAGCTTTTAACCAACTTAAATCAATATTGGTAACTAATCCTATTTTAACTGCACCCAATTTTCATAAGCCGTTTATTATTGCCATGAACGCTAGTGATGTGGGTATAGGGGGCGTTCTTTTCCAAAGGAAGGAAAGCGGTGAAGTTCATCTGGTATCTTACTTCAGCAAAAATTTGTTGGCAGCTGAAAGGTAGTACTCGACAATTGAAAAAGAAGCTCTCTCTTTGGTTCGATCTTTGACTCACTTTAGACCTTATGTAATAAATTTTTCTTTTCCCATGGAAATATGGATAGATCACAGCCCGCTGGTGTTCAATGAACGGATGAAAGGAGCCAACCAAAGGATTTTGCGATGGGCGCTTTTTCTACAAGAATTTAATTTGATTATCAAGCACGTGAAAGGCTCGGAAAATAAGATTCCTGGTGCCCTATCCAGGACTACTTAAGCATGTTTTGCCTACCCCTCCTCAAGCGCTGCCCTGTTCGTTTCTCAAATTGGATTCGTGTGTTATGTTTCAGATTAACTGTCATTCTGTTTCAGGTTTTTGTCATTTTGGTTATGAACTCTTTAAATCTAATTAGTAAATAATCTTTAATGTGCTCTTTTTACAGGTCTTCCATTTATAAAAAAAAAAATTGTTTTCGTTGTTTTATTGTTGAAATTATTTTTTTTTTCTTCGGGAAGGAAGGTATCAGGTATTAACGTATTGGTCAAAATTTTTATTTTAGTCTCAGCCTTGTGATTTTCTTTATTTGTTAATTTATTTAAGGTTAAGTTTGGTTTTGCGTATGACAAGGCTGTATTGCTGAAGACATTTGGTGGCCTCCTCTCCGGCATTGGAGTGTGTAAAAAAAGTTTACTCCTAACTTCCTCTATTGTTTCTTTTTGGTGTTGGTGAGAGCTGCCATGGACTCTGGAGTGTTGACTGGCAGTTTCATCTCATATGTTTTTACTGTGGTCGTCATGGGAGACAAGAGTTTTCTTCCTCACCAGGAGGAAAGGAAATAGGGAGAACCGGCCTGACTTGCATGCCTCCTTCTCTTTTTACACTGCCTTTTGGATTATCAGGATTAACTTTTGTGCTGTGGGCTCAGTTCCTGTGCAACCCACGGTGTTCTGAGCTATACTAGCCTATCCTATTAAGGACGGCATTTTTGTCCTGCAGTCACAAGGCTGACTGTTATTTATTTATTTTGATTTGTGTGTTAAACATTGTTAAGTTTTCTCTCGTGTTTTTGTCTCTATTGACCTTTTTTTCCATTGAACACTGTATTACTGCCCCCTCTCTCTCTCCTGGTGCTTTAAGAACTTTCACCACGGCCTCACAGGGGTGGTAATAGTGTAGCTAACATCTTATAGAATATAATTCATTGTAAAGAGTATATTATTTCTATCACCAATATTTCCGAAGAGTGCTTTGCTCGTAATCCCTGACTAAGAACCGAAGTAATAGGTTGTTTTTTAATAGTTCGAAGTTTTTTAATATCTTGTTTAAAATTATCACTCAGTTTGTTTTGAGAGTCGCATAAGAGACCTTTGGATATTAAGTTTTCATATATATTACCGTCTGAAAGTTGCATATATTTTCAGAGCTCGGTTATTATTCAAATGTTACAGATTTATGTTAAAATAAACAAATAAGTTTGAAGCTCAGAAGTTTATGTAATTCGCCAGCCTTAATATATCTTTTTGGTGCCCAGACCCTTTGGATCGAGCAAGTCTGTTTGGAATATTGGTGATAACAGGGCCTTGTTTTCATTAAAGGTTTGAATAGTTTCGTGTTGATAGGATTCTGTGTATTGTTAGGATATATATATATATATATATATATATATATATATATATATATATATATATATATATATGTGTGTGTGTGTGTGTGTGTGTATATATATATATATACATACATATATATATATATATATATATATATTTTTTTTTTTTTTGAGAGGTGTAATTTTTGTAAAGTATAAAATGGTACATCTAAATATACAAAAGAATTAGAAAAAAACCCAACTGTTTAGTAATTGTCAGAAGCTAATGTAACTAAATCTCAGTGGCTCTCTATTTAAATGGCATGTGGTGGGCATGCAACTAGTGGAATGATTAAACCCCTAATCAAGTGTTTATCCTTAGAAGGGATGATATACTTAGGAAAGCTATCAGAAAAAGATATTGTAGCAGCTCACAAACTTTTGGAGAATGATGAAGCAGAATTCTTAGCGAATCAAAGATCAGTTGACCTAGGAACTGAAAGAATGAAAGCTGAATGGAATGTAGAGGCTGACATTAAACAAAATGCAGAAGAAGAGAATATGATTAAGTAGACAATGATGACAGAACGGGAAGAAAGAGAGAGAGAATAGGCAATAGAAATTGCAAGACAGGAAAAAAGGGTAGAGAGAATGAGAAGAAGGGGAGAGAGAAGAGGCTAGAGAAATCGCAAAATATGCTAAAAAAATGGAATCAAGCCAAGAAAGAACAGAGAGAAGACGAGATGCAAGAGAGATAGAAGAAGCAAGACACGCAAGGGAACTGGAATGGTTGAATGCTAGTGCTAAGTCGGCAGCTGAGATAGAGATGACCCCTGCTATGCACGATCCTGTGTTTAACGTGATGGCTGGAAAGCCTAATGAGTACATCAAAAAAGATCCCTTACACCCGATGAAGTCGAAGACAACCCTTCATCAAAGGACCAATTAAAATGTTGGCAGAAGTGAAAGAACTTGAGGAGACGGATAGAGAATATGTCAAGAATTTGAGGAAAGGGATCGGCGAGATAAGGAGATTTTCCTTAGAAAGCAAGAAAACGAGCCAAGGAAAAACATATA
>NC_090744.1:14055154-14057654 GCF_036898095.1 Palaemon carinicauda | reverse complement strand
ATAGAAAATTCTATGAAAGGGTAGCATTATCTGCTTAAATGATTAAAGATCACTCACGAATGATGACTAGAAGTGATAGGTCACTGTATTATTCCATAATGTCTTATAGAACGAAATTATACACATAAGATCGGCGATCTATACTTACTTGTAACTAAATCAGAATCAGCAATGACTGCAGATGACTCTGCAGGTAGCCTAGAAATATCTGCCACTCTTGCCCTCATCACTTCATAGGGACAGCAATGCCCAAGTCGCAAATATATGATCTAAGGCCACGAGTGTAGTAACGGCCAAAATTTACTTCATTAAAACATGACAACGATATATTAACGATATATTAACGACTAAGATCTACGTATATAACGTCAGCGGAATAGCGGTACCCTTTAGGCCACTTCTGCACATGACAGCATCAACGCCATCACCTTAACGGAAATGTTTTTAATTCACTTATTGTCCATATCCAATAAAATGATTTGCTTATTAGCGAATCTCTCTCTCTCTCTCTCTCTCTCTCTCTCTCTCTCTCTCTCTCTCTCTCTCTCTCCATGTAAGGATGCAGAGGAAATCATTGATACAACATATAATGCCATTCAGGAACATACTTACGCAGAAATAACTAATCAGATAGAAACAACTAATAGACCTAAGAGACTCTACACAGACCTACATACTTTTAGTGAAGAGCGAGAAAAAGAAAAAAAGAGAAAAAAAGAAAAGAAAGATACAGTCTGCAATTAACTGAAAAGAGGGAATTGCAGATTTGGCAAAAGATGCTACTAAAAGCTTCCAAAGATATGCCATAATTATGTAATATATGGTAAATGTGCATATTTAGACGGTGATGGAGACAAATGCAGAGATCTCCATCCAAAAATATGCAAAAACCGAAAGAAGAAAAAGGATGCAAATTCAACAAAAATTGTCGAAATATGCATCCTGCAACCATGATTGAAAGTTAGAAAATTCAAAAGTAAACAGACAAGAAAAATTAAAGCAAAAATGAAACAAAAAACGAAAAAAAAAACAAGGCGAGTATATACCACGCTATGCACAAAAGGCCCCAAGATATGTATAATTAGAGATAAACTACAAAGAATGCTTCTATAATGCCAGGGGATGGTGCAGATATGGGGATAATTGCAGATATACACACAAAAATAAATATGAAGGTGAAGGAGCAATTATAATAGAAAAGTTGGATTTTTTAATGGCAGAATTCCTGGAAATGAAGAAAAGAACATCATATCAGAACAGTAATGAAACATGGGAGAATCCGTATTATCACCAATATTAGATAATGGGGATGAAACACAAATCATCATAGTGATGAATGCACAGGGTTTAGTCACGATTAACTCTAAAAGGAAAAGAGTTCTTAGAAGAACTAACCCAAATTGAAAAAAATAGATATATTAAATATAAGTGAAACATGGTATTCCCAAGAGACTGGCCGTGATGACCAGATAAAGGGTTTCCAAACATGTAGATCAGACAGAACAAACAAGAATCAAGGGCGAACCGCAATGTATAGAAGAGACATAAATCAAGGAAAAGTCTGTGAAAAATACAGCAACACAAAATGTGAATTGATTGCGGTAGAATTAGAATATGAAAAAATTAGTGAATATTGTAGTTTACAGACCCCAAAATACTAAGTAGTTTCACATAATAATAGAAAAAATAGATGATATATGTAGAAACCATAAAGTCTGGAATATACTCCTATCCGGAGATTTTAACTTTCCTTTCGTAGATTGGAAAGAACAGATAGAAGAAAGTGGTTGTATATATACAAATAAAAAAAAGAGTAATAGTATCGCAGAAGATGAGAGGCAGTTTGAAGGGCTTCAAGATACGCTATTAGAACATAATATGTAACAAATAAACCACATTCCAGCAAGAAAGGACAATGTCCTAGATTTAGTATTTGTGAATGAAGTGAATTATGTTAAAGAAATAATAGTGTATAACACGGGAATTTCAGACCACAATGTCATAGAATTAATAGTCCATTCCAAAGCAAGTGAACGCAAATATAAACAAAGCACAAAATGATGGGAAGGATATGGAAAACATAATTTTCATGGTAAGAGTATAAGATGGTCAGAAATAAATGAAGAATTGAACAAAGATTGGAAAAATGTATTAGTAAGTGATAACATACAGGTAAATACGGATATACTGTACAAAATATTGGAGAAAACTGTTGACAAATATTTACCGAGAAAAAATAAAAACATCAGACATGCGTACCAAAAGACAGACGGATCTTATTTCAGAAAATTAGAAAGTGGAAGAAAAGTCTTGCAAAAGAAAAAAAATGTATGGAAAATGATGGAAATAAAAAGTAAGATAGAAAATGCAGAAAAAAAGATTATACAATTGAAAGAAAAATGAAATAAAGGACTTAGAAAAAAGGATACTTCAAAATATCAAGAAAACCCCCAAAGTACATTACTCCTATGCAAAAAAGGTGAATAAAGGGAGATTAGAA
>NC_090744.1:14037654-14050154 GCF_036898095.1 Palaemon carinicauda | reverse complement strand
AACAACAGGTTAAATCCTGCATGGTTTTGACTATGCTTACTGATATTTCTTATCAAATAATTATATATAATGTTCGCTTTATTATTCATGAAATATTGTTTTTCCTTATAGAGTCCGCTGCTGGCGCTGCTGCCCCTCCTGTAGAGGTTTCAATTGCATCTCCTGCTGGGGCAGAAAGGGATATTGCCCCATTGTTGAGGAGATAAGGCCTACAAAGAAGATGAGGTCTAAATGTCAGCGTCAGCAAATCGAAGGCTTCATCCTTGAAAAGGCTATGTTTAGTATGTTTCATCACAGATTTTAAATAAATATTCTTATCTAGCAGCATATACATAAAGACAGTATAATATTTTTTATCATGTTTTACATTATATGTTTAGGAATGGCTTTGTTTTTCCTCTTTTTCAATTGTATGTGTTGTCCGGTTATCTTACATGTAAGCATGTATGTAAGAATTTTGCAATTTAGATTACTGAAATGTTTCATTTTCTTTTGGTACTTGAAAACGCGGAGCTGCAAAGAAAGCCATATTGGAGAGCATCAAATCTGATCTGAGCAATGGCTATTGGAACCATGTGCTGCGGTAGGTTGCCAAAACCAGTTCAAAGCTGGACCATTTCTTCTACCCTTATCTGCAGTCTAAAATTAATTTCTTTGTGCATAAGTTACATAAGGCCACGGGTGAAGGAAAATTAATGAAGAATTTTGATCTGCTCCTAAGTACAAGACAGACGTTCATGGATAAGGATCAACATTCATCACTGATATGCTTTCCTTTGCAGCCTTCAGCATCTCTGCCTTCGACATCTTTTGCTCTGCCAGACCATACGCACCCGTTGCATGGTCAAGCTGTGACCTTGTATGCACAGGGTACTTAAATTTCTTCTTGATCTCTGACCGGTTCAACACATATGCCACTGTGACGGGCTGAGAGAGGCTGTGACTAAGAAGGCAGGATGAAAGCAACTGAGTAACTATATTACAGAACTTCAGTTTATATATACGTCATGTTCAGGCAAGAAGAACTTAAAAACATTACAGGCAATTTCATGTTCAACCGACAACCGGTTCTGTTAACTGTTAACGGTAAGAAAAACAGACATGTTTATTCAGGTGCCTGTCAGTGCGAGGGGAGAGCGTAGATACAAAGCATAATATATACAAAAAAAAAGAAATGTCGTTACTATGTACAATCGTGTGACACACGGTTGGTACATGGGTCCCCCCCTGAAAATGACATACTTCACATTTTAAATAGGGCGCCCTGATCTCGAGAGGTGAACTATAGGCAGGTCATCTGGCAGGAGATAAGTAGGTTTTAGACAATCAATGGAGACCCAGTCGTCTTTGCCATGAATGTTTAGTAGGAATGCTTTCGGACTGCGTCGGATCACAAGGAAATGGCCCGTGTAAGGGGCCGTTAGCTGTTGCTTGCTAGCGTCGTTGCGCAGGAAGATGTACGTTGCAGAGTGCAAGTCTGTCGGTATGTGATGCTTCGCTGGGGACTTATAAGTCTGGCGGTATGGAGTAAATTTTCCCACGACGTGACGTATCCGCAGATCATTGGAGGAGGTTACAGAAGGAAAAAAATTGGCAGGGACGACCAACGGGTCGCCATACACCATTTCCGCTGCCGAGACGTCCAGGGTGTCTTTAGGAAAGGTCCTTAGTCCCAGGAGGACCCAGGGAACCTAATTAAACCAGTTGGAATCATTGCAGCGGGACATCAAAGCTGCTTTGAGGGTGTGAGAAAAACGTTCAATCATTCCACTGGCAGCGGGGTTTTAGGCAGTTGTGTGATGTAGGGTGATGCCCAGGAGATTCGCTAATGATGTCCACAATTGAGAGGTGAAAGCGGTACCCCTGTCAGAAGTAATATGCTCAGGAATACTAAATCTTGCAATCCATCCTGAGATTAAGGCAGATGTATATGAGGTGGACGTGGCAGTTTCCATGGGAATGGCTTCAGGCCAACGAATGGAGCGGTCGATGACGGTAAACAGGTAACAATTACCTACAACGTCGACTTGAATGTAGACAAAACGACCCGCAGGTTGCGGAAAGGTGCCCACTCCTGAATTCCTTTGTCGATGTACTTTGGACGTTTGGCAAGAAGTACAGGCGCGGACCCAATCCTTAGCATCATTAGAAATGCCGTGCCAAACAAACTTTGTCTTCAGCAGCTGTGCAGTAGAACGGCACGAGGGATGTGAAAAGACGTGAATGAAATCAAACACCTGTCGGCTCATGGGAGCAGGATCCAAAGTTGCGGTCTACCAGTACTGATGTCACAGAGGAGGGTGGTGTTGGAGTTGTCGGTGGGGATGTCTTCCTAATGAAGGGATGTGCAGGATATCCTACATGTTTGATACTCTGTATCCTGTCGTTGGGCTTCAGCCAATGCATTGTAATCCAATTCCAGTTGAACGGCAGCCAACGCATTTCTTGACAGGGCATCAGTAATGGGATTCATTTTCCCAGGGACATGTTGAAGGGTGCAATTGTATTCAGCCACGGCGGAGAAATGTCGGCGTTGAAGGGCGGACCAGGCGTCAGACTGTCGAGTAAAGGCGTGCACCGGAAGCATGTGGTCTGTGCAAATGACGAAGGGCGTACGTTCTAAGAAATGGTGATAGTGGCGGACAGCCAAGTGCACCGCTCGCCATTCGCGATCGAAGGTAGAATAACCCGATTCTGCCTGGATAGTTTTCTGTTGAAGAAGGCCAATGGGCGGGGCTAGCCCTTGACCACCTGTTCAAGTACTGCACCAATAGCGACGTCGCTGTCATCGTTGGAGAGAAGGAGAGGGGCCTGTGGGATGGGAAAAGTGAGAGCAGCAGCAGTTGATAGGGCCTTCTTTGCATTGCAGAAGGCCACTTCTTGAAGGGGACCTCACTTCAGGTCTTTTGGCTTGCCCTTGAGGGAGGAGTAGAGGGGAACAAGAGTGGCAGCAAAGGCTGGCAGAAAACGGTGATAATTGTTGATCGTGCCCAAGAATTCCTGCAGAGCTTTGATGTTCGAGGGCGTGGGGAAGTTCTGAATGGCTGCTACCTTCTCATGGAGGGGATGGACTCCTTCAGGTGTGATGCGGTACCCTAAGAATGACACTTCGTTGGCGCCAAAGGTACACTTGTCCTACCGGACTACAATGCCGTTTTGCTGCAGGCGGTCGAGCATGATGCGCAGGTGACGGAGGTGTTCCTCTTCTGAGGAAGAGAACACCAGTATGTCGTCCACATAACATCAACAGAAGGGGAGGTCCCCTAATATGCCATCCATGAGACATTGAAAAGTGGCCCCAGCATTACAAAGGCCAAAACAGGAGTAATTGAAGGTCTATATACTAAACAGAGTGGTGATGGGGGTCTTCGGATGTCTTCTGTGTTCATAGGCACCTGATAATACCCTTTCAGGAGGTCGAGCGTGGAGAAAACCTTTGCTTTGTGCCGAGAGGAGGTCACGTCGGCAATGTTAGGGAGCAGGTAGTGATTCAGTTCTGTTTGCATGTCCAGGTGCCTGTAATCCCCGCACGGACGGAGGGAGCCGTCTTTCTTCAGAACTGTGCATGTGTGACGACCATGGGTTGGAGGCCTTTTGGCAAAGGTCCATTTCCTCCATTTCGGTGAAAGTCTGTTTGGCGGCTGCCAATCGATCCGGTGGCAGACATCTGAATTTTGCGAAGACTGGGGGTACCGTCGACTTGATATGGTGATAAATATCGTGCTTGATAGGAGCCGTGGGCGTTTGTTGAAGTTCTGGACGGAAAACCTCCGGATACGACGTAAGGAGGTGGGCATAGGCATCCGTGGGTGCGCTGATGTGGAGAGCGAAGGTTTGAGGGAGCGGGTTGAAGAGGTGTTGACAAGTACGAGTCTGCGTTGACCAATCGTCTGTGGGCGTCATCGACCAGAAGGTGGAAATTAAAGAGGAAGTCCGCACCGAGGATTGGCAATGTGACATCAGCAACGAGAAGCTTCCAATTAAACTTACAGTTTCAAAAGGATAATGTGAGGTTCTCGTAACCGTAAGTGGGTATCGCAGATCCATTTGCAGCTACCAGGCGGACGTCAGCAGACATAGACAGAGTACGTCGTGTCCTGAAAAGTTCCCTTGGCAAAAGAGAACGACAAGCACGTGTGTCTACCAAAAATCGCACGCCCTCGTGCATCATAGAAAAAGAAAAGATTAGAAACACGGGAGGCCACCGCCATGAGCAGTGGCATACTTACACGTTTTTTGGCCACTGACATTCTTTGGCACATTTCTTTGCGGCTGCCCCAAATCTGTAGTGGTAGTAGCAAAACTGAGGCCGATGGGCGGCAGTAAGTGGCTGTAGAAGTCGTTGGTTGGGGCGTGAGCGAGTAGTGGGTGATGGGTGGCTTTGTCGCCGGCCTGGCACGTAACGGGGTAGGTACGTATGTCCTACGACATTCACATCAGCTTCAGTTGACGTTGAATAGGCGTCCTCTTCGTCAGGAGTGGAGGAGTTTATGGAGGTCTTGAAGGTCGTGAAGTGGCTGTCCATAAGGGTGTCGGCTTTGGTCATCAAGTCCTTTATGGGTAAACTATAGACATCGGGTATGGTAGTGCATACAGGTTTGGGTAAACGGCGTACCCAAAGGGCACGAAGTAGGTTCACCTCCCGAGGAGAGCCATCAGCGGCATGTTGCAGGCGAGCGATACTGGTCATTTCCCTGAGGGCGAGCAAAATCCTTTGGTTCCCCAACGGTTGTTTGCTATACTGGCGGCTGGCGACGGCGAGTACTGCTGCAGATGGTATATTTTGAGGGTGTCTTATGCTATTGGGGTGTCTCCTAGTTCACAAACCCAGTTGGATATTTCTGGGAAGGTGTCCTCGGCTATTGCCGCGAGAATATAATCTGCTTTGGTGGTTGAGCGAGTCACGCCATTGATGCAGTACTGGACTTCTGCGTGCTGAAACCAAGCAAACGCCTCTCCGCTGGCGAACGACAAAAGTTTGAATGGGGCAGCGCCAACTTCCGTGGAGTCCGCCATAGTACCAATGACTTGGCGTGGGGGGGGGGGGAGGCAGGAGGAGTGAGTTGACTTCTGGGGTCACCAATGTGACGGGCTGAGAGAGGCTGTGACTAAAAAGGCAGGATAAAAGCAACTGAGTAACTTTATTATAGAACATCAGTTTATATATACATCAAGTCCAAGCAAGAAGGACATAAAAACATAACAAGCAATTTCATGTTCATCCGACAACCGGTTCTGTTAACAGGTAACGGTGAGAAAAACAGACATGTGTATTCAGGTCCTTGTCAGTGCGAGGAGAGAGCGAAGATACAAAACATAATATATACAAAAAAAAAAAGAAATGTTACTATGTACGATCGTGTGACACACGGTTGGTACACCATCATGACCAGCCACGAGACTTGATGCCCACAACATGAAACTCCCCAGTTCTAGTTTTTTTGAGAACTTCACACCAATAATATACAGTTTAGCGAATGAGACGATGGACGAAATGTTGCCTCCACTGTAAGATAGTGTATTTCAAGATAGATTAATATTTCATAATAATTTTTTTAATGTTTACAGTTAATCCTCCTGCATTTCTTGAAATATTACTTGAATATCAACATAAAGGAAATCCATGTTCTTCAAAAAATATTTCTTAATCAGAGTGGTTGAATTTGCTCTTCAATAACTTCAACAAGAGTATCTGAAATCCTGCCATCCTTGTGTGTAACAGAGTACGATGTCATGACGTTAGACTCTATTAACTGATTATGTGATGTGATCATAAAGTTAGTACATCTAAATGAGTCACAGCACATTAGCAACCTATGTCATTAAATCACAGTCACAACATGGGGGCATCACCTCATCATTGACGTGAATACGCTATATGGTTATGTATGTACATCAACTCATTACTATTTTAGCAGTAATTTCACTAACATTATAGTGTCGCAAATAACTGACATTTTTTTTTACACACTAGCCCTGCAAATGAGAGCGGATAACGACAAACTTGACCATTACGACAATCTTGGCCATAGGTGTGACTCGGGCATCAGGCTAGGAATGCCAATTAAATTTACTCTACCATAAGAGCTGCAGATATTCCGGGGCCCCAGAGAGGAGCTAAGAGATCATCATTTATTGCGAAAAAAAGGACAAAATTTGTATTAATAACTTCATATACAGCAAGGCTAAGCAAAATTTTTACAAAAAATAAGTTTTCTTCTATCCTCACTGTATTGATTTTCAAATAAAGCATAAACACTAAGAGTGACTAGTCTTATTTGCCTATATTTGCTCAATCTCTAATCTGATCTATTTTTTTGAGCTTCCTATATCTCCAAGTTTCATATGGCAACTTAATAGCCTTGGTCCTTTGTAATGGGGTTTCAAGATTCTAGAAGATGATTTCTATTTAGAAGAGCACCAGGTTGATCTTCATTATACAAGTATGATCTATCCAAAGGCAAAAGATCACTCAAAATTATCATATCAGTTTTGACAACTAATGAGACTAGATGAAGATCATACATCTCAATTGGAGAGTAAAACATGCAAAATTGTTGCAATATTCGGAAATTACTCAAATTTTTGTGAAATCCCTCAAAATTGGTGTACTTGCACTTAATCAACAGAACCCATATTGAAAGACTCCGACCGAGAACATGGAACTTACAGTACACCAAACCCATCTCTAACTCAAAGAGCCAATTGCCTA
The DNA here is from genome assembly GCF_036898095.1 of Palaemon carinicauda. Taxonomy (NCBI): domain Eukaryota; kingdom Metazoa; phylum Arthropoda; class Malacostraca; order Decapoda; family Palaemonidae; genus Palaemon; species Palaemon carinicauda. Next base: position 14,043,442 of record NC_090744.1, on the reverse strand, counting down.
CTGACCCATCGCCTTAATTAGCCGCACCGAGTCGGTTACTGAACAAATGGTACTAAGCAGACTGAAATGGAAAAGAGGCCCTCTACATCCTAGCCTTTATGCTTATAAAGAAGGCATTGACAATCGGAATACATAATAGGTATATTTGGAACAATAAGTGACAAAAAATCCTTTGACACATTTCTTGATCTCGACAAAGCCTTCGAGCTAGCCAGATCCCCAGTAATCCTCTTTGCACTTGTTAAGAAAGGAGTAAAAGGACATCTACTGGCATGGACTCGGAACTACACCCAGAACCGAGAAGCTAGAGTCACTTTCCAAGTAAAAACCCCAGAATTCATCCTTCTTAGGAATGGAATTCATCAGTGGGGCATACTTAGCTCATGCCTATTCCACCTCCTTATGGAAAACTTTGTTGCTCTAGATCTCCCAAAAATAGTGATTTTCATATGCGGATGACTTATGTGTCATTTGCCCACACAGAGCAAACTCAAAAAATAAACAAAATAACACTTTATATGATTCAGGCTAAATGCAAGGACCTGGGCCTCAAAACCATCAATAACAAGACCTAAGCCATGGCCATCAATCACACAAGAGACAACCCCCCTCAAACTTCATCCTCATGGGTGACCCCATTGAATGGGTGAATCAATTCATGTACCTAGGAGTAATCATCAGCAAGAACCTATCACCTACCAGCAAAGTAACCTGCCTAAGGGATAAAACAAAAATTCATCTTTCAGCATGAAATGAATGACCTCCCTTGAACAGTGAGTATTAAACAGCCTCCGAGAACTGTTTTATATAAATGCAATTATATCCTATTTCGATTATGCAGCACCTGCTCTCACCTCACCGAGCGATTCTCAAAGAACTTCTTTAGTAGTTCTTCAAAACAATGAGACTCATTAGCGGCTCTCCATATTGGACGAGACTTTGCTTAAGAGCCGATATTAAACTATTTCCCTTTCAGCAAGGATCAACGTCAAAAACTGCTGCATTATATTCAAGTCAGTCAAAGCCCCTAGAACAAAAAACTCAAAGGACTTCTCCCATTGGTGGAGGAGATTGATCCTCATAAATCCCATACACGAAAACTGTTGGACTCGTTCAGGAGAATGCAAATGTAGTACGAAGCCTCTAAGATGAAAGGACAACAAAAGCATGTTGGCTAAATCCCCTCTGCCCCATGGTCTCTGGACCCCTTTCAGTACAACTTCACTAATCTTCCAGCAGCAAGCAAAGCTCTCTGCACTCTATAACAACTCACTGTAGCAGCCGAAAATGCAATCAACAGCACCTCTGTCCCCAACAGCACTTCTCCCCTCAACATCTACTACCATGATGAATCACTTTACTGAGATATTCCTGCAGCAGCAGCAGCAGCAGTTGTCTCCCCATTAGGAATCACAGGATACTGGAGATTCTCCACCTTTCCAAAGCAAAAGCCTCAACCCATTCAGCATAACCTACCAGGTGGAAACACAACAATCCACACCGACTTCAGAAGAGCTATTCTGGCTCTCAAAAACGAAAGCACACTCGACTGAAAATATCCATGTAATCAAAGCAATTCCGTATCTAGCCTTAGCTCACCAAAGCAAAAACAGGCAGATCATCCTGGACTGGATTCCAAGTAACACAGGAATTCATGGTAATGATAAGGCGGTTTTCTTTTTTTCTACTAAATCGACCCCGATGTGCCTGACAATCAGTATTACACTTCAAGCTTCACTGAAAGTCATCAATAATCAAATGACAGCCTTTTGTAACAAACAAAAGACAAGCAAAGTAAGGCAAACCTTCCTAAACGGCTCTAGATCAGCTAAATGATACATCAAAACCACTAACCTAATACCACATCCTCTTGCAAAAACAAAAAAACACCTCTCGCCAAGTACTAGTCATCATCTGCAGATGGCTACTAGGATATCTCTGCAACTGGTAAACCATCGCAGACAACGACGAACACACAATAGAGCAGCAGAGCCGGGAAAGACCGTGCAACCACTCTCAACAACTGAGAGACGAACCCCTGTAACACTACCTGTTACACTGCCCAGATACAAGCCTTTTAAGACAGGAATTCAACACTAACATTCCTGTAACTCCGACAGCAATTGGAAAGCACATTATTGCAAATGTTGAAAAATGTTCAGACTTTCTCCGCAGGTACCCTCCCCCCAAATGATTTAATAATAATAATGATTGAATACAAGCTGAACCAGCATCAAAGCCACAAAAATCGACATTTATATCTATTTTCTTTAGCTACTTTGATTCTTTTCTCACTTTAATATTCCCTTCTCTCTTTCTATTGTTCAGGATTTATTTCCCCTCCAAACAACAAATCTGCAATTGTTTGTTCACTTAGAGGCAAAATGACAAAGCCAACAATTAATACTTTGTTTATATCTTTATTAGTATTTTCAGGTTCAAGAAATGTTCATTCGACCTTTTCTCTACTATGAATTATTTTCCAAATCAAATTTCCTTTTCATCTTTCTTCCACTCAAGCTGAAACTCTACAGTATACTACTGCTCATCGAAAAACTTGAGCTTTAAATCCTAAGCAATATTTTTCCTTTTTCTTTACCAACACCTCTTACTAAATATTTTCTATTTCCTTCCCGAGCTCCTATACATATCGGGACTAGCGGCTATACCTCTTTCTCTCCAACTGGAACGACCGGAACCAGATGGTTCTTTGTGGTCGATGCCCTCCTCCCCTTCGTTACCTTCTTCATTTTCGTGGATCTAAAAAGAGTCAGGGGAATCTAAATACGAAAACCTGAAAAGTAAATTGACAATTAAATAAAAGTGATTAATTATCCTTCATCCATTTATCCGCAATCACCTATATATAAAAAGTTGCTGAATATCCTTTATACCTTAAACCTTAAACACTTACAGTAAAAAATAAACCAAACACCTACGGGTTGTAGTGTTGCAAGAGCCCGTGCTTAGTCGCAAGGGACAGCCAATCTACAGGCAATCATTGGGGAAGTCTGGGAATGTTAGGTCCAAGGAATTACTATACCTGTGTGAGGCCTCCTTTAAGAATTGCTCAAAACTTTATTGAAAGGTGAAGTCCAAAGTTATTAAGCTATGGCGACCAATAGTTCACTTTGAAAGAAGAAAAAAAAGAAGAAGAGGAAACTGATATAAAAGTGCTCTTTTGTGTATCCTTAAGCGAGAGGAGAGGACTTAGGCAGTAGAAGCACAAACCAGGTACAGAGTACAGACGCTATTGCACTTTCCAGGAATAGAGAACATAGCTGGATGTTTAATAGTCCTCTCCCAGAGGAGCTGTTTACCATTCCTAAAAAGTTTCTTTTATTCTTCCTATTTGAGGAATGTTAAAACTAAAATATTATAATAGATAAGAATATATTTGCAACGGTCGGTATTTCGTATTCACACATTTCTTTCCTTTACATATTTACTCACTCGGTTGTAAGCTTTTTGATTTATTAATCGCTTTGGCTTCACTGCATTAACATATTTATCTTTCGTTATATGTCAATTTCCTTTGATGAGCTACATGATTTTGAGTGTTCATTGCTTTATTGGAATTTGCATTGGTGATTGAATGTGAAAAAATATGTTAAAGTATTTTCTTAAGATTATGCACAATAGGACTTGTTCTGAATTAATAGCCGTGTTCGAAATTACCGTTCCTTTAGAGTTTCCTCGACGTTGAGAAACTGCCGCTCGAGAGTTATTAGGTTCTTTGAATGGCCTGACAGTACCACATTAGAACCTTCTCTCTGGTTACGGCTCTAAATTCTATACCTACACATACACCGAAAAGAAAGGCCTATTTTTTCCACATTCTCCTCTGTCCACACACGCCTGACAAACACCGAAATTACCAAACAATTCTTCTTCGCCTAAGGGGTTAATTACTGTACTGTAATTGGGTACTTTCCTCTTGGTAAGGGTAGAAGAGACTCTTTACCTATGTTAAGTAACTCTTCTGGGAGAAAGTTGCTCCAAAATCAATCCACGGTTCTCTAGACTTGGGTAATGCCATAGTCTCTGTACCATGGTCTTTCACTGTCTTTGGGTAGAGTTCTCTTACTTGATGGTACACTGAGGCACACTAGTGAATCTTATTTTTCTTCCTCTTCTCTTTTAAGCTCTCGTGGTTTATGTATACTGTTACTGTTCCTAAAATATTTTATTTTGATCAGTCATTACTTCTTTTGTATTTTATTTATTTCCTTGTTTACTTTCCTCGCTGAGCTATTTTTCCCTGTTAGAGCCCTTGGGCTTATAGCATCTTGCTTTTCCAACTAGGGTTGTAGCTTAACTTATAATAATAATAATAATAATAATAATAATAATAATAATAATAATAATAATAATACTAATAAAAATAATTAAGATAAGATCTTTAGGTTCATTATACTGATATGCATATCACCATTTTGAGAGCTCAACTCTGAAACTTTAATTACCAGTGAACTACAATAACTGTTGCCTTCCAAACGATTTCACGCCACTGTTTCATTCTTTTAAGATAAACGGCTTCTCCTTTGAACGCTCAAAACTATTGATAATAATAATAATAATAATAATAATAAGATGGTTCAATTTGATGAGCTTAGAGAAATTTGCTCTTAAAAATAATCTAGTTTCAAATGCAATTTAGAGTTTTCATAAAATCAAGTGAAATTCAGATTAGTCAAAGGTTTGAAAAAACTGACGGAAAAGGAGATACACTGGGTAAATATAATTAGACTTATTTGCATCTTTTTACTTGCTCCCCCAACACACTACTTCTCATGCTTGAGACTCATTTCCAGTAACGGAAGCTGCGAACAGCAACAAATAGCAAACCATCTGTTAGCTTCAAACGGCAATAGATCGCAAGAGGAGCCATTTATTTTGAGTATTATTGATGGTTAAGATAAAGTGAATAGATCTTTAATGGATGGCTCTCCCGAAAGGGTCAGCGAACTATTCTGTGGAATGGAATGAAATGGAGTGGAATGGAAGAGGGGCGCCATTTCCAAAGATCGAGAGATGAAGAAGGAACACATGTGCAAGAGATTTAAAGGCCATTAACAAGGTTATTCATATTGATTCTTAACGTCTTTAATAAGACTTTGCTTCACACTATGGAAAAAAAGGAAGTATGTGATCACACAATATCCCCATTAATATATTTCAAAGTGAGAATAGAATTGCCTTCAATCCTGAGAGGAGATGATAAACATTAAAATTCTATATCATGAAATACCATTGGACGATCATATGAGGTAATACTCAACGGAAAGGTTACTATCACATTACCAGTTTCGGTTTGGTCAAATCCTCTAAAGTTACTTTTTCTGCGCTAATGAAATACCAAATGATTACATATTTTTGCTTTTTTTTCATAGCGCGCTCAAAGGTTTGTTGTGGTGATCATTATTTTTTAGTTTTCAAGCAGAGTATCCCAACATATATATGTATATGTATATGTATATATATATATATATATATATATATATATATATATATATATATATATATATATATATATATATATATATATCCACTATATACAAACACTCTGTCTCTCTCTGTCTGTCTCTCTCTCTCTCTCTCTCTCTCTCTCTCTCTCTCTCTCTCTCTCTCTCTCTCTCTCTCTCTCTCTCTCTCTCTCTCTCTCTCTCTCTCTATATATATATATATATATATATATATATATATATATATATATATATATATATATATATATATATATATATATATATATATATACCGTATTTCCCGTGTCATAGGATGCATCTTT
>NC_090744.1:13977570-14024654 GCF_036898095.1 Palaemon carinicauda | reverse complement strand
TTTGGTAGTCTCAGTGGTGTCAGGTGTATGAGGACAGAAGAGATTATGTAAGAATATGCCAGACTATTCGGTGCATATGTAAGCAAAGGGAAAATGAACCGTAACCAGAGAGAAGGATCCAATAAAGTACTGTCTGGCCAGCCAAAGGAGCCCATAACTCTCTAGTGGTAGTATTTCAATTGATGTCAATTACTAATAAAATGGCTGCTTGTTTAGACTTAACTACTGATGCTCAGGTAAGTAATGATGATGGAATGGTTTTATGAGGACCCTAAAGTATAACCAACACCCATTAAAGATATCAGGCCAACTGTATATAGTAATCCCTAATCCCTCGCCATACTACAGCACACACACCGCTCCCTCAGTGCATCCTGGATTTATAAATATAATTCATGTTATTCTGTATCACTGACTCTTTATATCACAGTGACCTAGGAAATCTTAAGGTTTATGATTTTTTGTTAAAAATAGTAAATTTTGGACCTAAAAATTAACAAATCAAATTACAATAAATAAAAATACAGAAACTCAGTTCGGTACTGAAAACAATGTGTACAGTATGTTGTGAAGAAAATGAGCAGTGCCCCATATGTGACAAACACTTGGTCATCTAAATGGAAAAATAAACTCAAAGTGTGAGGAGAGCAGATTAACTTGTCCAAATGATTTCGTATAAGGTACATTACTGGCTGGTAGAGAGACAACCAATTAAAGCACATGCTATTCAGTATCCTGGCCTCTGATTGGATGTTAGACCCTTTTATCACTCAAGTATCCTAAACTGTCCAGTTTGATTCTATCCATGCGTATGTAACATGGTTTTCTGTGTGGTGGGGTTTTTTGGGGGGCATTTTTGGCTAAAATTGCAGAATAACAAAGCCGGAGATTATTTGTATTTTTCCAAGCATATAAACCTGGAACTACTTATAGGGGTTATTACTTTTTGGCAAAGCTGAAAGACTAGCCAAGACAATTTTAGTGAGGGATTAACTAACCCCATCCGATAGTTAGCGGGTGGGGGGCGAGGTGGACTGGCTAACTCGCTCACTCACACCAGTCGGCTCAGTAACCACTTTTGCTTTCTGGCAGGACTTCTTGGGGGACAGGTTGGTGGGCCAATTTGTATAAATAGCTCCAAGTTTGTATGTTACGAAAAATACAAATTATCTCCAAATGTTATTTGTTCTGCCGCAAATACAAACCCTTCGCTATTTATAGGGGCGACTTATTCTTAGGAGAAAGTCCTACCAACTGGTCTTCACATTACAGCCACTCGTAAATCTATCAACAAGCAAAAATGTCCTAAAATAAATGGCTGAAAGAATCATAGCATTAAACCTTACTTCATAAAAATTGTGGACTTTAACGCTTACAAAACTTTGCCACAATATTAGAGAATGTAAACAATCCTCTCATGCTACTCACCATAATTTCAAAACTCTTCTTAGTGATACAAACACTTCCTCATATCTAACTTCTGAAGTTCTCAAAATTGGCAATTAATTTCTTTCACCTTTAGCAGCACTGTTATTTGTTGATAATTTCTTCAAAACTAACCTATGAGAGAAAAATAACAGTAAAAACTTGGCTGAATTTAGCAGTTCTACAGTATAGTAATATATTTAATACTAGATAGAGTACATACAACTGAACAAGAACACATATATAATGAATTAAACCAGGTTCTCTACTAACAGGTACAGAATGTTTATAACTTCTCACATTCACAATTTATACTGTCAATAAGATTTGCAATACATCACCTGGACAATTCAGACTCTTGAAGCTCTTAGCACAATTGCCATTTCTTTTATATAACCTCATTCTCCATTATTGAAAGGGGAGAGATTATCTAGCCCATGATTCCCACTCTACTCTTGTAGAGGTGACCTGATTAGATTTAGATATGGGAGGGAATCTTTAAATGAAATAATCTCCAGGTAATTTTCAGAATACCAGTGTTTTAAAAATGTATTCTTTCTGGTTGAAATAAAAAAAGATTAAATAAAAAATTCACACTATCCTAATGCTCTGTTTTAACCTATTTTACCTTTAATAGCCAAAGTAGTTTCAAAATAATACTAAATAAATGAGCAAATTCTGAAATTTGATTGAAGACTATGCTCTTTCGTTGTTTCACAACCTAGAAAGATTGATCTTCAACGACAACTTCTTGGTTCTGCCAGTGCTAAAGAGAGACACACACTAAAGCCCAAGATGTTGAGTCCTCTTCAGATAGCACAGCAGTTCCACCAGTTCTTTCCAACTTAACTCTTTAAATATTTCAATAGACATTCTAACTTTCCTGTAGACATTCCTAATGGAAGCTTTGTATATTTTATACATGTAGGAACATAATGAACTTCACTTCCACAGATGTAGATCTTTCTTTCCCAAATTGTTGCCCAATTGAGAAAAAAAGTAATCTACCTTTAATAGCACTCATCAAAGCTTCCTATCTAATAGCTTAGATGTGAGGTAATAAACAAACCATCTGAAGCAGGTCTGCAAATAACCGGCAACTGAAGAAGCCAAGTGACAAAGAGAATGAAGCATCTATACCACTTGATGCTTGAATGTTCATCCCATCAAATGCATGTGTTTATTGAAGGAAAGAAAATTAGAAATTTAAATTTCAAAATTTTTGCATGTTAAGATAGATTAAGTAGAGCTTCTGGAGATAAAACAATATGAACATCAGGAGATTTAAAGAAATAATGGCAACTGCATACTTTGCACAGTATTCTTATGACCAAAAGTGCTTCAAGGAAATAATAGCAATTACATACTTAGCACAATTCTTACCAAAAGTGCTGGTATACATATGAAACCACACTTCAAAATGTATACATTTTTATAATGAGATGAAATATTGATGCCAATATTCTACTACCCTTAGCAAAGAATAAATTGACTAATTGTGCTGATTTCTAAAACATAATGTATAACATGACCATAAATATACTCTATGCTTCATTAATAATTTAATCTAGAACAGTATACAGTAGTACATGAAAAATATGAAAATAGCACCTAGAATAAACTGATACACTATATATCAATAAACTAAACTAGGTACAGGACTTATAATATTTATCATACTTACAAATAACAGTATACACCTTAGAGCAATATGATTGCAACACCAAGACGTCATCAATAAATCACATTAGAGAATCAGGTTTTCTAAATTGTGAGCACCATCTAACAACTTCCAAACTTAGTAGCACATGATCAACCTTCGGCGGCATCTGAAATATCAAATTAATTAATTTCGAGTCACCATTATAGTGATGAAGTTTTGATTTGAATTATAGGGAATAATATTTCATACCTACAATCACAAGGAAATGAAAGCAGTTAACATTATTAAACATTAGCAGCTCTTATCAGTTACCGTATTGTCCATATTCTTTATTCTCAAGAGCTTGTTTTCTGAGCTAAAGGCAAACAATTTTGAAACTAAAAACCTATCAATGCAATTACTATTACCTATTAAGGTTTGTTGCTTCCCTTTAGTTTCACTTTCACAATTTATTGGCTGTTAGATAAAAAAAAAAAAATAAAAATATGACTAGCAAAGCCCTTTATAGAAAAGGAAAGACCAATGAAATAGCAAAAAGATCATAAAAAACATTATACAAGTGAAAAATTTTATTTTCATTAGTAAAATAAATTTTTGAATATACTTACCCGATGATCATGTAGCTGTCAACTCCGTTGCCCGACAGAAATCTACGGTCGGGATACGCCAGCGATCGCTATACAGGTGGGGGTGTACACAACAGCGCCATCTGTGAGCAGGTACTCAAGTACTTCTTGTCAACAAGAACTCAATTTTCTCCTCGGTCCACTGGTTCTCTATGGGGAGGAAGGGTGGGTCCTTTAATTCATGATCATCGGGTAAGTATATTCAAAAATTTATTTTACTAATGAAAATAACATTTTTCAATATTAATCTTACCCGATGATCATGTAGCTGATTCACACCCAGGGTGGTGGGTGGAGACCAGCAAACATGTTAACAAAAGAAGCTAAGTATCCCGTATTTCATTTTAGTAGTTATTCAAAATAACAAACATAAAATAAATAAGTACCTGGTAAGGAAGTCGACTTGAACCATTACTCTGCCTTTTTAAGTACGTCTTCCTTACTGAGCCTAGCGGTCCTCTTAGGATGCTGAACGACTCTTAGGTGCTGAAGTATTAAGGGCTGCAACCCATACTAAAGGACCTCATCACAACCTCTAATCTAGGCGCTTCTCAAGAAAGAATTTGACCACCCGCCAAATCAACCAGGATGCGGAAGGCTTCTTAGCCTTCCGCACAACCCAAAAAACACAATAAAAAGCATTTCAAGAGAAAGATTAAAAAAAGGTTATGGGATTATGGGAATGTAGTGGTTGAGCCCTCACCTACTACTGCACTCGCTGCTACGAATGGTCCCAGGGTGTAGCAGTTCTCGTAAAGAGACTGGACATCTTTGAGATAAAATGATGCGAACACTGACTTGCTTCTCCAATAGGTTGCATCCATAACACTCTGCAGAGAACGGTTCTGTTTGAAGGCCACTGAAGTAGCGACAGCTCTCACTTCATGTGTCCTTACCTTCAGCAAAGCAAGGTCTTCTTCCTTCAGATGAGAATGGGCCTCTCTAATTAAAAGCCTGATGTAGTAAGAAACTGCGTTCTTAGACATCGGTGAAGCAGGTTTCTTGATAGAACACCATAAGGCTTCAGATTGTCCCCGTAATGGCTTTGTCCGTCTTAAATAGTACTTAAGAGCTCTTACTGGGCAAAGTACTCTCTCAAGTTCGTTCCCCACCAAGTTGGACAGGCTTGGGATCTCGAACGACTTGGGCCAAGGGCGCGAAGGAAGCTCGTTTTTAGCCAAAAAACCGAGCTGCAAGGAACACGTAGCCGTTTCAGATGTGAAACCTATGTTCCTGCTGAAGGCGTGGATCTCACTGACTCTTTTAGCTGTTGCTAAGCAAACGAGGAAAAGAGTCTTTAATGTGAGATCCTTAAGAGAGGCTGATTGAAGCGGTTCGAATCTTGATGTCATCAGGAACTTTAAAACCACGTCTAGGTTCCAGCCTGGTGTGGACAACCGACGTTCCTTAGAGGTCTCAAAAGACCTAAGGAGGTCCTGTAGATCTTTGTTGGTGGAAAGATCCAAGCCTCTGTGGCGGAAAACCGCTGCCAACATACTTCTGTAACCCTTGATCGTAGGGGCTGATAGGGATCTGACATTCCTTAGATGTAACAGAAAGTCAGCTATCTGCGTTACAGAGGTACTGGTTGAGGAAACTGCCTTCGCCCTGCACCAGCTTCGGAAGACTTCCCATTTTGACTGATAGACTCTGAGAGTGGATGTCCTTCTTGCTCTGGCAATCGCTCTGGCTGCCTCCTTCGAAAAACCTCTAGCTCTTGAGAGTCTTTCGATAGTCTGAAGGCAGTCAGACGAAGAGCGTGGAGGCTTGGGTGTACCTTCTTGACGTGAGGTTGACGCAGAAGGTCCACTCTTAGAGGAAGAGTCCTGGGAACGTCCACAAGCCATTGCAGTACCTCGGTGAACCATTCTCTCGTGGGCCAGAGGGGAGCAACCAACGTCAACCGTGTCCCTACGTGAGAGGCGAACTTCTGAAGTACCCTGTTGACAATCTTGAACGGAGGGAACGCATACAGGTCTAGATGGGACCAATCCAACAGAAAGGCATCCACGTGAACTGCTGCTGGGTCTGGAATCGGAGAACAATACAACGGGAGCCTCTTGGTCATCGAGGTAGCGAATAGATCTATGGTGGGCTGACCCCACAGGGCCCATAGTCTGCTGCAAACATTCTTGTGAAGGGTCCACTCTGTGGGGATGACCTGACCCTTCCGGCTGAGGCGATCTGCCATGACATTCATGTCGCCCTGAATGAACCTCGTTACCAGCGAAATCTTTCGATCTTTTGACCAAATGAGGAGGTCCCTTGCGATCTCGAACAACTTCCTCGAATGAGTCCCTCCTTGCTTGGAGATGTAAGCCAAGGCTGTGGTGTTGTCGGAGTTCACCTCCACCACCTTGCTTAGTTGGAGGGACTTGAAGCTTATCAAGGCCAGATGAACTGCCAAAAGCTCCTTGCAATTGATGTGAAGTGTCTTCTGCTCCTGATTCCACGTGCCCGAGCATTCCTGTCCGTCCAGAGTCGCACCCCAGCCCGTGTCCGATGCGTCCGAGAAGAGACGGTGGTCGGGGGTCTGAACAGCCAATGGTAGACCTTCCTTGAGAAGAATGCTGTTCGTCCACCACGTCAGTGTTGACCTCATCTCTTCGGTAACAGGAACTGAGACCGCTTCTAGCGTCATGTCCTTGCCCCAGTGAGCAGCTAGATGATACTGAAGGGGGCGGAGGTGGAGTCTCCCTAACTCGATGAACTGGGCCAGTGATGAAAGTGTCCCTGTTAGGCTCATCCACTGCCTGACTGAACATCGGGTCCTTCTCAGCATGCTCTGGATGCATTCTAGGGCTTGATTGATCCTTGGGGCCGACGGAAAAGCCCGAAAAGCTCGACTCTGAATCTCCATACCTAGATAGACAATGGTCTGGGATGGGACGAGTTGGGACTTCTCTAAATTGACCAGGAGGCCCAATTCCTTGGTCAGATCCAAAGTCCATCTGAGATTCTCCAGACAGCGACGACTTGACGGAGCTCTTAAAAGCCAGTCGTCCAAATAGAGGGAGGCTCTGATGTCTGCCAAGTGAAGGAATTTGGCAATATTCCTCATCAGTTTGGTAAACACAAGAGGTGCCGTGCTTAGGCCAAAGCACAGGGCTTGGAATTGGTACACAACCTTTCCAAAGACGAACCTTAGGAAAGGTTGGGAGTCTGGATGGATGGGGACGTGAAAGTAAGCGTCTTTCAGGTCTAACGAGACCATCCAGTCCTCCTTCCTGACCGCTGCTAGGACCGACTTCGTCGTTTCCATCGTGAACGTCTGCTTGGTGACAAAAGCATTGAGAGCACTGACGTCCAGCACCGGTCTCCAACCTCCTGTCTTCTTTGCTACCAGGAAGAGGCGGTTGTAGAAGCCCGGGGATTGATGGTCCCGAACTATGACAACCGCTCCCTTTTGTAGCAAGAGCGACACCTCTTGTTGCAACGCTAGCCTCTTGTCCTTCTCCTTGTAGTTGGGAGAGAGGTTGATGGGAGATGTAGCTAGAGGGGGACTGCGGCAGAAAGGAATCCTGTAGCCCTCCCTTAGCCACTTCACAGACTGAGCGTCTGCACCTCTGCTCTCCCAGGCTTGCCAGAAGTTCTTGAGCCTGGCTCCCACTGCTGTCTGGAGAGGAAGGCAGTCAGATCCTGCCTTTTGCGGACTTGGAACCCTTCTTGGACTTGCCACGGTGACTGTCGGCACGGGTACCTCCTCTGCTGGAGGTTCTGCCACGAAAGGGCGGGATGAACCTAGTTGCTGGAGTGTCCACTGCAGCAGGACGGAAAGGCCTAGGCACGGGAGGTAAAGCTTTAGCCTTACGTGCGGAAGAGGCCATTAGATCATGGGTATCCTTCTGGATAAGCGAGGCAGCCATACCCTGAATCAACTCCTCCGGAAACAGACACTTGGAGAGAGGAGCAAACAACAACTCCGACTTCTGGCAAGGAGTGATCCCAGACGACAAGAAGGAGCAAAGATGTTCTCTCTTCTTGAGCACTCCCGACACGTACGAAGCCGCAAGCTCACCAGACCCATCCCGAATAGCTTTGTCCATGCTGGACATGATAAGCATGGCCGTGTCCTTATCCGAAGGGGAAGTCTTCCTGCTTAAGGCTCCCAAGCACCAATCGAGGAAGTTGAAGATCTCGAAAGCGCGAAAGACTCCCTTCAACAGATGATCCAAGTCAGAAAAGGACCAGCAAACCTTAGATCGTCTCATAGCCAGCCTGCGGGGAGAGTCAACCAGACTTGAGAAGTCGCCCTGGGCAGAGGCAGGAACTCCCAAGCGGGTTCCTCTCCCGTGGCATACCAGACGCTAGATTTGGAAGCAAGCTTGGTAGGCGGAAAGATGAAAGAAGTCTTTCCCAGTTGCTTCTTGGACTGCAACCACTCTCCCATAACCCTCAAAGCTCTCTTAGATGAGCGTGCGAGAACAAGCTTGGTGAAGGCAGGAGCAGCAGACTGCATGCCCAGAGCAAACTCGGAGGGAGGAGAGCGAGGGGTTGCAGACACAAACTGTTCCGGATACAAGTCCCTGAACAAGGCAAGGACTTTACGAAAGTCTAAGGAGGGAGGCGAAGACTTGGGCCCTTCAAAGTCGGAGTGCGGTTCATCCAAATGTGCAGCTTCGTCATCCGAAATTCCATCATCCGAAAGCTGAGGAGGAAGTGGCAAAGGCGGAGCAGACAGCTGCACGGCTGAATCCGGCAGCACGGGTGCATGCGTAGCTGCTGCGGATCCAACAACATGCCGCTGCTGGTCGGTCTGCGAGCTGGCAACAACAAAGGCAGAGTGCTGGTGCGTGGGAGGGACTGCCGTGGGTTGCGGAGCATGCCGTGTTGGATGCGGAGCATGCCGCATGGGTTGCGGAGTATGCCGCATTGCGTCAAAACACGGCAGCTCTACAGCACCTTCCCACTGCTGATGCGGTGGCTCACGCATGTCAACGGATGGTGCGGCAAGAACATGCGTCTGGCAGGGTGGACTGCGCATCGGTGGTGGAGCTCTCACAGGTGGAGTGTGGGAGCGGGCAGCCGCAGTATCTGCTGAGCGCACAACCGTGGCAGGTTGAAGGTTAACAGGTGCAGTGTCAACCTTCTCAGCATGATACTCCTGCATGAACGCGGCAAGCTGAGACTGCATAGTCTGCAGCATAGACCACTTAGGGTCTACCGTGGTTGGAGCAGCAACAGACGGAGTAGTAGCCTGCTGTGGAACCACTCTACCTCTCTTGGGAGGTGTGCAGTCTTCGGAAGACTGCGGCGAGTCCGAACTGACCCAGTGGCTACATCTGGGCCGTTGGACTCGCTCGGAAGGGACCTTACGCTTGAGAGGTCGTGAGACCTTGGTCCATCGTTTCTTCCTTGCAACTTCTTCCACAGACGAGGAATGACAGGGCTCATTCGTCTGTTTGTGGATGGGACGATCTCTGGCAGATACGTCCGCAACCACTGAGGGTACATCCGTACGCTGATCAAGGCCTGCCGAACCCTTTGGTCCTTCGACATTGCTTCTCCCCTGGGCTTGGGAGCTTGCAAGAGGTCCCGGACTGGGAGGACGACTGGCACGAACAGATGTACCCTCATGCGCAACACTGACACTGACACTTTGCACTTCACTTGCACTACGAACACTTCCCACTGCACTTTTCGCTTTCAGCTCTTTGACGTCTGCCAAAAGCTGATTACGGTCACTAGCCAACGACTCCACTTTGTCACCCAGAGCCTGAATGGCACGCATCATATCCGCCATGGATGGTTGAGCACTAGTAGCAGGGTCGGGAGTCACCACTACAGGGGAAGGAAAAGGTTGAGGGGCATGGGGAGAGGAAAAATCAACAGAGCGAGAAGAACTCCTCCTGATCCTATCCTTCTCTAGCCTACGTGCATTTTTAAGGAATTCGTTAAAATCGAATTCCGAAAGCCCAATGCACTCCTCACATCGATCTTCCAATTGACAGGATTTACCCCTACAATTGGAACAAACGGTGTGAGGATCAATGGAGGCCTTCGGAAGACGCCGAGTACAAGCCCTAACACTACACTGCCTGTACTTAGGGACTTGAGACTGGTCAGACATCTTGAATTGAAGAAATGGTCAAGGGGGGATTCCAAAAACTAGCAAAGTTCGTTAACAATTAATCCAAATTAAAACCAAAAGCTTGCTAAGCTAATGAAAAAGATTCCTGAATAGCGAAGGCTAAACTCTAGAGCGAATACATCACCAATTTGTGAGAAAACAACTCCAGAATCAACAGCGTATCCAAGTAGGTCTAGCCGGTGGCACGACAGAGGAAAAATTGAGTTCTTGTTGACAAGAAGTACTTGAGTACCTGCTCACAGATGGCGCTGTTGTGTACACCCCCACCTGTATAGCGATCGCTGGCGTATCCCGACCGTAGATTTCTGTCGGGCAACGGAGTTGACAGCTACATGATCATCGGGTAAGATTAATATTGAAAAATAAAAAGCCATACATGATTCAACATTCCCTTTAATGTTTGCTAAAAATTACCTAGCCAAGTTTAACATGACAAATTCGTAGATAATTTTTATTTTCCCTAACTATACAGACCATGGCTATTTATTAGGGGTTATACTTTCGGCGGAGCTGAAATGACGAGACATTAAAATTTAGCGAGGGTTAACTACCCACACCGCTAGTTAGCGGGGGTAGGGGGGGAGGGTGGTTAGCTTGCTACCACTCCCATTCACACACCTGTGATTTAGTCACTTTGCTTGGAGGTAGGACTTCAAGGGGGATAGGGATGGCGGGCAAAGTTTGTATAAATAGCTAAGGTTTGTATAGTTAGGAAAAATACAAATTATCTACGAATTTGTCATTTGTTCCGTAACTGGAATACAAACCACGCTATTTATTAGGGGTGCCTCACCTATTAGGAAGGGTGGACGTCCCTGCCAATCTGGCTTTTGGCTTTGGCCGGGGACTTCTTATCTGGGTATGTTAGTACTCAAAAATAAGGAGTTCCTGCCCTCGCTAAACCTTGCTACGCAAGGTCCGCGGCCTATGCAAGCTGTGTGTCGAGACGTGTAGAAGTGTGACTGTCAAGGTAAAATTATCCAGAGTCTATGTAGGAAAAACCGGATGTAACCAAGACTTCCCAATACCACCTCTCCAGGGTAAGGGGAAGCAACAGTATTAGCTTAATACTAGGTACACAAGGGAGCATGGTTTACCTGCAGTGGTTTGAGGTCAGCAAAAGAATAAGAGCCAGTCAAATCTTTTCATTCACGCAGACTAAAACTGGGTAACAGTGCCCTCAACTTTCTGCTACTTGTCCAATAAGGAGCTTGAGGTATACAACCAGCTGTTGTGCAGCCACCACCGGACCGATAGAGATCGTATCGAGTTCCTGTGGGTCACATCTTGCAGGAGAAAGGTTGTGAAAGTCACCTGGAGCATTCACATCCTTTCTTGTAAAACCTGCGTCACAGAGTAATCTGCTAAGAAGGACCAGGGGCATAGTTATGCCCCTGACACTGTGAGTCATCATGATGAAATGATGTTTCGGTGATCCTCCTCTAGTCTCTCCCAGTGCTGACAAGAGGAGGGACCCGGGCAGACTGTTGCAATTTTCTTTAGGTAAAGTCTCATACCTTACCCTGGGTACAGTAACGGATAATTTGGATTGTCCATTACCTAGTTGAGACTTGTGTAAGATCCGTCACCTCTGGAGACTGTGTATGGTGACATACTCAGGGACGAAACTGAACATTGTCTTTCGCCCTTCTCCATAATGAGCAATGTCGAAAGAGAGACCCTGAAATTCCTTGACTCGTATGGTTGCTGTCCGAGTGTGTAGGAACATTGTGTTCTTAAATCAGGAGAGAATTTGTTGCCTAGTGAAGTGGAACACAAGGAGGTCCCTTTAGGGATCGGAGATTTGAACCATGTTGAGAGGAAAGTCTCAATTCCAACTGGGGAAAGGCAAGTTGTAAGTCCGTATGAGTTAGGAAAAGTCTATCGATAAGAGGGTGTCCCTTTCCTTCAGTTTGAAGGTGAAGGATCAAGGTTGAGTGATCATCTTTCCCTGTCGAAACTGAATAGAGGGTCTTTTCCTCTTGCATATACTCGAGGATTCCGCTATTGCTGGAATCGAGGTATCGAGTGGAGAGAGACTTTCACATGACGCCAACCACACAAGACCTGATACTGCCTGGTAGACTGATACTGAGGAATTCCTCAGATATCTAGACAACCTTTTCGCAAAGAGGTATTGGGTAGTCTTCAGGCGTACAATCATAGCAAAGCTATAGCTTGTGGTAGGTGTGAAGTGGGTTGTCTGTTATGTGGAGAGGGTTCACTTGGAGAGACTATCAGGAGCTGCAAAAGGTTTGGAGACCGTTCTGCATAATGCCATAGCGGAGCTAGGAGTCCTTGAGAGGTTGACCGATGTTCTAGCCTTGTTGAGTACCCTTCTCCAGATAAAATAGGGACGAGACGTAAACGTCATTGTTGTACCCACAGTTGTTGCCAGAGAGCCTAGGGGTCTAGGGCTGGTGAGCAACGATAGCCTGAGATTCAGGAGCGTTGCGAACAAACCCCCTAGTTGGAGGACCTCGTAAAGTCGGGACTTTGTTGGCTACATGGCGATCCAAAGTCCATTCGGTATACCTTATCTGAGATGCTGTGCACAGATTGTCGGCAAGCACATTCTTCCAGTCTGGAATGAAGCGGGCTGATAGTGGTATGGAACGGACTCTGGCCCATCTTAGTGTTTAGATGGGAAGAGGCTACAAGCCAGTTCCTACTTGCTTGTCGACGTGAGTCTCTAAGTGGGGTGACGTCCATCACATCACTGAGTGGTTTGTTAGGAACCGATGAGGCTGCTGAAGGACCAGAAAGTTGGCCTTCATCTCTAAGAGATTCAAGTGAAGGTACCTTCGGGCTCTGTCCAGAGGGCTGAGGTCGTGTGGTGCAGCACTATGGTCCCTCCTTTCTTCTTTTTCCAACTCAAGTCTCCTGGAATGGAAGTCGTTCTCGTTTCGAGAAGGTTTTGGTGGAGATTGGTGTTAGAATCATTCCCAGATACACCAGTCTCCTGGAAGGGAAGTAGGGAAGATTTCCGTAGGTTTACCCTGATCACTGGATCTTGGTAAAAAGACTTCAGAAGTTCCAGTGTTAATGCAAGGTTGCCACTGAGTCTGCTAAGGTCAGTCAGTCGTCCCGAGAGAGCGGAGACAGAAGCCGATCCTGTGAGACCAGGATGGGTGTAGTGGAAAGACCGAAGCACAGTGCCTTGAACTGGTGTTTCTTGTTTGTCTAGACTGAATCTTCCAACATTCCTAGATGGATGGTTTGGACCTGGGAGTAAGTGTCCTTTCGGTCCAGTGTGCAAATGAAGACCTGAAGTCTTAGCCCTTGATCGAATTCCAACATGGTGTGGACATCGACCCAAAGGGACACCTCCTTGGTGACCCTTTTGCATGGAAGATTGTCGACGCTGGAGTCTTGACTCGTGTCGTAAAGGATCAGGCGCGATACCCAGCGTAAGAATTCTTCTAAAAGGAAGGCCACGCTTAGCCTTACCACACGCCCTGATGGGATTGATGCTATTCCTTAGAATAGAATCAATCTGGCAAATGTTAATCAATGGTTAACCGTTGGGTATCATGGTTACTGTGCTGTTGGAGTGCTCGCAAGTAGTTCCCTGTTGGCAAGCTGTTGATGAGGGTTGTTGAATGTTTATCAATCACTTTAGTGTGATGGCAAACGGCCAGTAGCGAGAAGTATGTTGTATATCTTCTGATCTAGGAACTACAGGAAGCGGTTGACTAATAAGTTCGAGTCACAAACTGATGGCAAATAACCGATGACCGATGAATCGGTGGTTTGTGAGCCGATGGCGAGTTCAAGATCAGCAAGCTGATTATGGTTCCCCCCCCCCGGTTTGGTCAGAGATGAGCAAGCTGAAGACTAAATCACAGGTGTGTGAACGGGAGTGGTTGCAAGCTATCCCCCCCCACCGCTAACTAGCGGTGTGGGTAGTTAACGCTCGCTAAATTTTAATGGCTCATCATTTCAGCTCCGCCAAAAGTATAACCCCTAATAAATAGCGTGGTTTGTATTCCAGTTACCGAACAAACAGAATTTTACATAATTGACTTTGAATAACTTTTGATATAGTAAGAATACCAAAAACCATTTTGGTATCCAGTACTGAAAAAATGTAAAGAACAGAAAGAGGATTATATTTTTTTTACCTTCACATTGTACCATAATTTGAAAAACATTAAGCTAGCTACTGGCAGGTGGCAGATATGCTAAGCCCCTCACCACCACACCAAGTAGCCACTTTTACTTTCCCCCAGGAATTACGAGGTGACTGGGGTGGGGAAAAACCGAAAACTTGAAGCTACTTTAAAAATGTCCAATTCATTCCTACACTAATACAAACCCTACTCTTTTAACAGGAGACGTATCCTTTGGAATGCGGAAGTTCTTATGACTAAGCTGGAAAGTTTAAAAATGCTGGGATGTCAAAGTATTTGGACTCCCAGAAGTGCAAAAGTGATAACTCCTGTCCAACTAACTATCTGAAAAAAATTTGATGTCTGAAATATACTGCTATTCAAAGAAAATGATTGCATTCATTTCATCTTTCCTCACCCTTAAAAGGTGGATGGGGAAGACACTTTTGAATCCACAGAAATATTGTTCGGTACGGATCCTTACCTGAATCAATGTCAGATCAATTACCGACCACAACACCCAAAGGGAGGGAAATTAAAGGAAAACAGCCCACACATTCCTACCCCTCATCCTAGACTATGTCGTGACCTCTATTTTAGAAGACATGCAACAACCTACTGAGCTACCACTGGTTCATGAGAAATCATGCAAGGACTTGTGGATATACTACCACACAGTGGGACATGAAGACTATCTGGCATTTCCATACTTTGGCCCTGAAAACTTGTGCTACCAACAGGTTCTTCCTAAAGGATAAAGTTGACACAATGACTTAATGAGAGCATCTTTGCGTGGGTTCCTCAGATTCTTAGCTCCTGAAGCCATGAGAGTATGTTTTTGGAATTCATCTTTAACCTGCCTTTGGTAATTAAAATATTTCACTGCTGAGGTATGACGTGCCAAATCCATTTCAGGATATGCCATTGTGTCTTTACGGGACAAAGAAACAAATCATCCTGATCACTGGTTGCATCCTTAAGGGGAAAAATGGCTAAGGACTCAAATATGGGGACATGGATAGTAAAGGTTTTGCATCATTACAATAAACTTTCAACAGGCGAGACACCTTCCTCAGTTGAATACTGTAATAACATACAAAATGCCATGTAGCTTACCTACTTGGTTTTCTGAGGCTAAAGCAAGAAGACAGTCAGTCAAGTGTCGAATCCTCATAGGAACTTTGCCTCAAAGGTTTCTTTGAGCCAAGGGACCTGAGATCTCGGGTGAAATTTCATGCAAATGGTTCGAATTCTCCTAGAGGACCAGTCTGCACAAAATACCTCATGAACACCTTCACAGGTGTTGCAGACTAGACAGACACAGCAAGGGAAGCTTGAGAGACACTTTCCAAACTTTCGCATCGACAGAACATCAGTGATGCCCAAGGCAGGCCACAACTTCCTTAGGTCCAGGACACTGCTGTCAGTCTGTGTACAGCTAAAGGAGATGAAGGAGCAAGTGTTTTACTATTACCTGTACCACCTTTTCCGAAGATTGCCCAGAGGGCAAGTTGAAGAATCCTTACCCCCAGTCAATTCTTCCAGAGGACTCACCCCTATAGGAACCCTAGGGGAAGACAGGTCAGGCAACATCGCAACTTGAGCTATAAAGTTTTTAATTTCCAACACCAAAACTGAATAGTCCTTCGTTACAAATTCCACCAACTGCAGAGGTGGTCATGAACCGTACTCGACACGAGGCAATAACTACGAAGTCATGCCCCTTGCAAAATACATACGAATGACCAGGATCAATGGTAGGCTTCGACAAACCTGCCACACACTTTACCAGGTTTACCTGGACACAAACTCATGTCTCCACTATATTGTCCATTTAGTCTTGGAAACTGAAAGCAAAAGATTTACACAGCCAAATTTGAATAGGCCGCAAAAGTCCATGCATACTGCTTGCAGCCAAAGTCAACTCTAGTCTTGCTGACTGACAGGTGGGTGCTTGCGATTACCAGCCAACTACTGGTAGTAATAACTATTTGTTAAACTTTAATGGCAATTCCAGTTTCTCTAAAATTATTACTATTATTATTATTATAATAAGTTACAACTCTAGTTGGAAAAGCAGGATGCTATAACCACAAGGGTTCCAACTGGGAAAAATAGCTAGGTTAAGAAATAAGGAAACGGATAAACTATACAAGTAATGAATAATGAATATAATAAATGTCTTAAAAACAGGAACATTAAAATAGGTCTGTCTTATATGAATTATGGAGAGACACTTCTGTCAGTCTGTTTAACGTAAAAAAAAAAAAAAAAAAAATTCACTTCGTTTCGAACTTCTGAATTTCCACTGTTTCAACTGCCTGATTAGGAAGACTATTCCACAAGCTAGTCACAGCTGGAGTAAAACTTCTAGAATACTGTGTAGTATTGAGCCTCGTGATTGAGAAGGCAAGACTGTTAGAATTAAATGTACACTTAATATAACAAATTTTTAAGTAATTTGTATTTTTCCTAGTATACAAACCTGGAGCTATTTATAGGGGTATAATTTTGGCGTAGCTGAAAGACGACCCATGATAATTTCAGCGAAGGATAACTACCCCATCCTCTAGTTAGAGGGTGGGGCTGGGGTAGACTGGCTACCCTGCTCACTCTCACCTCTCGGCTGAGTAACCACTTTGCTTTATGGCAGGACTTCTTGGGGGACAGGGTGGCGGGCCAATTTGTATACAGTACTATCAAAATACAAATTACTTACAAATTTGTTATTTCTTCCGGCGTAGATATAAACCCTTCGCTATTTATAGGGTGACTTACTCTTAGGAGGGAGGAAGTCCTCACCAACTGGCCTTGGTCATGACCCGGGGTCCTCTCTATTTCGATCTGTGATCGATAGTAGAAGGTGTATTATTAGTTAAACACTAATAATTATTTTTAAGTATTTTAGTAATGTTCAAGTTTTGTGAAGTTTGCGCATGCTCACTGACGACAGTGTAAAATTGTGACGGTGGGCAGTGGTACTGTCGACTGTCGACGTGGCCTGTGACTGGCAGGTGGAGGTTGTGCACGTAACCAACTGTTCGTGCGTAGTTGCTGAGGAGTGCAGCTGTGCACTCATGCAAGCAAATGGTGTTGATATGTAGCTTGTGTTCTTTAAGGTATGCTATTGTTTGTGTAATGAGATTTGTAAATTATGGATATGTTTCGGTTGAATAGTCTTATCGGCATTTTGACATTATTCCTCTACTATATTGTAGTAATGTTGTATTTTAGGATGTGTTAACGTAAGAGCTGATAGAAGAAATTAGCCGATATTTAATGCACGAGAAATCTGCTGGGTATCAGAGAGGAGGCATTGTTGTAAGTGACTTTTTGCAGTTAATTGTTACTTATCTTTTAACTTGTTGGTAACGGTGATTGTGTGATGACATTATTGTTATGATAATTATTAGTGAGAAATTATATATGTTTGTTCATATGGTGATAAGGATTAATGTTTCTGCTAAGGTGATACGTAAAAAAAAAAAAATGGGTATGTTATTCTGACTTTTATAATGTTACAGGTCGAAATTAAACGTTTTACGACAAGCTGAGTTTTTATCTGGTACCTGAGCATACATTTCGACAACACTCATCATGACAGATGAAGGGAAAAACGGCAGCTCCACGGGGGAAAATGATAGTGCTAGGATGTCACTGGAAGCACAGAAGAAGGCCAAACAGCGGAGGGGAACCGCAAAGGCAAAACTAACACGTAAGCTTGATAAGTTTCATGAGTATATGTTAGATCAAATGGCATTAGAAATTTTAGAAGAAAGATACGAGAGTGTTGTTAAGGCTTATGATGAAGTTGAACTAGCTAATGAACAGTATTGCAATTTATTAGATGAGAACTGTGATGCTCAATTGATAGAGGAGGCTAACGTTTATATCAAAGCATTAGAAGATAGAAAGTGTGCAGCTCATGTGATATTTGTGAAAGTTAAAGACGAAATGCAGGTGAAAAAAATTTTAAAAGTAAAACCGATTGATGTGCCCAGGTTTCACGGAGATGTGAGAGATTATAGCAATTTCAAGAGAGATTTTTTTAGACTAATGCAATCAAATTATGGGAAAGATCCCTTTGTGCTAAGACAGTGTCTCTCAGGAGAGGCCTTGGATACAGTTCGTGGTGCAGATCATGACTTTGATAAAATGTTTGAGCGATTAGATGAAACTTTTGGGAACAGCAGAACCATTATTGATGTAGTAGTAGAGGACATACGGTCAATTAAACCTATTTCCGAAGGGGATAGTGAGAGTTTCATTAGGATGGTTGATAAGATTGAGCAATGCTATCTTTACTTAGACCAAATGAGTTTGGCTTCAGAATTAAATACTGCTAACATGACTAGCCAGATAGAAAAACTATTACCACCTACTCAGAAGCGTGAATGGGTTAAGTTAGCAGAGTGTGTAGGTAATCGTGACCTATTCGGAAAGTTGTTGGAATACCTTTTGAGTGAAAAGAAATCAATGAAATATCTTAATGCTAATATTAGAAGCAATAATAATATTAAGGCTAAAGTGAATTATACCTGCACTTATGAAGATCAGCGTAGTACAAAGCAAGGAAGAGAGTCAGATGTAATGGAAAGGATAGCAGGACTTGAAAATGCTATTACAAATATCACTGACCTTTTCACTAAAATTACAGAAGAAAATGCTGAACGGAACAGGAATAAGATCAGTGACAACACAAGGCTGCATAGGTGCTGGTATCATGGCTCAGATGGACATGATATCTTAGACTGTACAACTTTCCAGAACTTGAGTATCAATGACAGAATGGAGAGTGTAAAGAAGAAAGGTATTTGCTTTAATTGCCTTAAAGGTGTTCACATAGCAAGAAAATGTCTAAAGAAGTCCAGATGTAATACTGTAGATGTTAACAATGAATCTTGTGGGAAACTTCATCATACTATTATACATGAGGGATTCATAACAGGAAATTCCTTTGTAAGTCTGAAAAGAAACGGTGTTTTATTTATGGTTAACAAGATCAAGTGTGGTAATCAAGAGTTACAAACTTTATTTGACTCGGGAGCTGATATAACAATGATCAGAAATGATGTGGCTAAGGCATTGGGACTGAAAGGAAAATGTGTCAGATTAGCTGTGACTAAATTGGGCGACAAAACTGTGACATACAGTAGTAAAGAGTATGATCTGGTTTTAACCGACAAGGATGGGAATGATGTCAATGTTACTGCTTATGGAATCGATGACATTACATCTCAAGTCGGTAAGGTAGATTTATCAAAAGTGAAACATTTATTCAAGGGTGTTAATGTATGTGCATTAGATAGACCTTATGGGAAAATAGATCTCCTAATTGGCTCTGATTATTGCTCTTTAATTCCAACAGTTAAGGAAACTGTGGCTGAAAATTTACAGCTCAGGGAATCACAGTTTGGAATGTGTGTGTATGGCAGTCATCCCGACATTGTTACCTTATCAGTGTTTAGGAGTAATCCAGGCATTAGCATTAATCATGTTTCCAGTACAATATCCGACTATGATATATCTGTAGAACCCGTAATTGATATTACAGCACAGATAAATGATTTCTTCACCATTGAACACTTAGGAACTGATTGTAATCCCAGATGTGGTAGTTGTCGTTGTGGGAAATGTGCAACAGGCAATGGCAATTATAGTATAAAAGAGGAAAAGGAGCTGGCTCTTATTGAAAGTGGGTTGATGTATTACCCGGACAGAAAAGAATGGTCTGCTAAATTTCCATGGACTAAGGATCCCAAACTGTTGCAAAATAATGTATCTGTAGCTGTTGCTAGACTGAAAGGCACAGAGAAAAGATTGATGAAACTGGGTTCAGACTATGTTCAAGCTTATAATGACCAGATACTTGACATGACAAAGCGCAATGTAATTCGGAAGTTATCCGATGAAGAGGTTAAAAACTATGTTGGTCCTGTCACATACATTCAACATCATGAAGTGTTAAAACCAGGATCTGTATCAACCCCATTGAGAATTGTTTTTGATTCATCGGCAAAGTATATGGGCCAGTCTCTAAATAGTTTTTGGGCAAAGGGCCCTAATATTTTGAACTCAATGTTTGGTATATTACTAAGATTTTGTGAAAAGGCTATAGGCATAGCCGGTGACATAAGCAAAATGTATAATTGCATTAAGCTTCCAGAATTAGAACAACATGTACATAGATTTGTTTGGAGAAATTTGCAAAGTAATCGCAAACCTGATCACTATGTAATGACATGCATGGGTTTCGGGGATAGGCCCTCAGGAATTATTGCAATGTTAGCTCTCAGAAATACTGCAGAATTGTCGGTAAAAGACTTCCCAGAAGCATCACGTGTGATAATGACTAATTCCTATGTAGATGACATAATCCATTCTGTTGAGAGTAAAGCTGAGGCATTTAGCCTAATTAGAGATATTGAAAATGTACTCTCTAAAGGCAGTTTTAAAATTAAACGATGGACCATTACTGGAGATAATGAGCATTCTGATTTTGAAGTGTCCCAGAATAGTAATGAAAGAATACTTGGCCTTAACTGGCAATGCAATAAGGATGTGTTTTATTTTAAAACTAAGTTAAATTTCTCTCCAAAATATAAGGGTGTAAGAACAGAACCAGACTTAAACAAGTTGAATTTCGTTGAAAATATACCTTCAGTTTTAATAAAAAGGGTTGTCGTCAGTCAGATGTGTTCTGTTTACGACCCACTGGGGTTTTTGCTTCCATTCACACTAAAAGCAAAGATTTTGCTACGAGACACTGTGAAATGTGACTTTAAATTAGGATGGGACGATCCCTTGCCTTCCTATTTAAAAGAACAATGGGTGTCATATTTTTGCGAGTTATTTGGCACTGAAACTCTGTATTTTGAAAGGAATGTTAAGCCAACCTCAGCCAAAGGATTGCCTTTACTTGTTATTTTCAGTGATAGTTCAACAAATGCTTATGGTGCTGTTGCATATGCTAGGTGGGAGTTAGAGTCTGGTGCATTTGAGAGCAGGCTCATTGTGGCAAAGAGTAGGATAGCCCCTAGTAGACAGTTATCTATTCCAAGGCTTGAATTGTGTGGAGCTGTTATAGCGTGCAGGATGCGTAAAGCCATTGAAGATGAAATGACATATAAATTTAGTTCGGTAATGCACATAACAGATTCCTCCATTGTTAGAGCACAAATCCAAAAGGAATCTTATGGATTTGGAACTTTCGTAGCCACTAGAATAGCAGAAGTTCAATCAAAAAGTGACCCAAATGAATGGTGGTGGATTGCTTCTGGATTAAATCCTGCTGATCTATTGACCAGACCCCAGGACCCTTTAAATGTTGCAGTTGTCTATTCATGGAAATATGGTCCAGAGTTCATGGCTCTTCCTTTAGAAGTGTGGCCTATCAGTCAATCGGTGAATTGTGAGTTACCTGATAGAATTCATGTTAATCTTGCACAATACTCTGTTCATGAAGAAACCATAATTGATGCGTCGAAATTCAACAACTATAATATGTTAATTGCAGTCACTGCTAGGATATTTAACATTGTTAAGGTGAAATCTTTTAAGGGTGTTCTAAAGAAACTTGAACCTAGATCACTTAAGGAAGCCGAGAGGTTTTGGATTATGCAAGCACAAAAAAGTCTTCCTGAGAACTGGAAAAAATGTTTTCAAAGATTAGGACCATTTCAAGCTGAAGATGGTACAATTATGGTAGGACAAAGAATGGAAAGATGGTTGAAACATAATTGGAACCAAGATAGCTTCATTCTATTACCTGGTAAGCATCCATTTACAGTCTTGTACATTAGTTATTTACACAGGTTGGATCATGCTGGAGTTGATGTTACACTATATAAGCTTCAGTCTAAATTTTGGGTTCCTTCAGCACGTAAAATCATAAGATCGATAAAGAGAGGTTGTATTCTTTGCAGGAAACTGGATGCCAAAGTTGAAGGTCAAAGAATGGGTCAGATTTCTGATGAAAGAATGAGTCCTTGTCCAGCATTCTATCACACTGCTGTGGATATTTTTGGACATTTTCAAATCAAAGATAATGTAAAGAAAAGGACAACTGGTAAAGCTTATGGTGTTATATTCAATTGTATTGTTACACGTGCCGTGTATATTGATGTTGTAGATGGATATGATACTTATAGTTTTTTAAAGTGTTTCAGAAGATTTACAGCGGTTCATGGCTATCCTGATACTGTACACTCTGACTTAGGCTCACAATTGGTATCAGCAAGTAAAGAACTTAAGAGTGATAACAACTGGAACATACACGAGATCACTGAATTTGGAGCAAAGGAAGGCTTGAAATGGAAATTTAATCGGTCTGCAGATGCTGCATGGCAGAATGGGGTAAGTGAGGCCTTAATTAAGTCTGTAAAAAGGTCTCTGTCAATGCTCATAGGAACTACCATCTTAACATTTAGTGATTTGCAGACAACATTTTTTGAAATAGCAAACTTAATGAATGAAAGGCCTATTGGAATAAAACCTGGTATGGATGTAGAATTAGGAACATAATTGTGTCCGAACGATTTACTTTTGGGTGGAGCAAGTAATAAAGTACCATCTGGTTCATAGTCTACATCAGGTGACACCAAGAAAAGGTTGAACTTTATACAAAATGTTGTCGACACCTTTTGGCGTAAGTGGCAGAGAGATTATTTCCCTACACTCATTGTAAGGCAAAAATGGCACACAGATAAAAGAAATGTACAACCTGGTGATATTGTTCTGATTAAAGACACAAATGTTGTGCGAGGAAAATGGAAAATGGGGCAGGTTGTAGATACAGAAACAGGCAGAGACAATAAGGTGAGAGATGTAAGCATTAGATACAAAATACAAAGACCAGGAAAATATAAGGGACAAAGTGACACAGTTATCAAGAGATCGGTTCACAAGTTGGTGGTATTGCTACCCGTTGAAGAACAATAAAGGAGGCGGGAGTGTATTATTAGTTAAACACTAATAATTATTTTTAAGTATTTTAGTAATGTTCAAGTTTTGTGAAGTTTGCGCATGCTCACTGACGACAGTGTAAAATTGTGACGGTGGGCAGTGGTACTGTCGACTGTCGACGTGGCCTGTGACTGGCAGGTGGAGGTTGTGCACGTAACCAACTGTTCGTGCGTAGTTGCTGAGGAGTGCAGCTGTGCACTCATGCAAGCAAATGGTGTTGATATGTAGCTTGTGTTCTTTAAGGTATGCTATTGTTTGTGTAATGAGATTTGTAAATTATGGATATGTTTCGGTTGAATAGTCTTATCGGCATTTTGACATTATTCCTCTACTATATTGTAGTAATGTTGTATTTTAGGATGTGTTAACGTAAGAGCTGATAGAAGAAATTAGCCGATATTTAATGCACGAGAAATCTGCTGGGTATCAGAGAGGAGGCATTGTTGTAAGTGACTTTTTCCAGTTAATTGTTACTTATCTTTTAACTTGTTGGTAACGGTGATTGTGTGATGACATTATTGTTATGATAATTATTAGTGAGAAATTATATATGTTTGTTCATATGGTGATAAGGATTAATGTTTCTGCTAAGGTGATACGTAAAAAAAAAAAAAAAAATGGGTATGTTATTCTGACTTTTATAATGTTACAGGTCGAAATTAAACGTTTTACGACAAGCTGAGTTTTTATCTGGTACCTGAGCATACAGAAGGGACCCTACCCTCGCTAAAATCAAGTGCCGATATGAGGTAATGCACTGATAGCGGCCTGCAGAAGCTTGTGTGTGAGTGGAACTAACAGTGTGGTTTATCTTTAACATAGGAACTTGAGAACAAAACCTATTGTTCTTAAAGACTTACCCAATACCCTCCCTCAAAAAGGTATTGGGGACGTAAAAAGTATTCTTCTATACTTAGGAGGCACAAGGGAAATGGCTCTTGCCTGCAGCGAGATGAGGTCAGCTATGCTGAGGTGCTGTTTTCCCCAGAGGGGAGATGGTGAAAGGAAGAAAGGACCCAGGCATTCTTACTCATTCACCCAAGACTAATCCAGGTAGCCTCAACCCTCTGTTACTAGTCCATCAAGGAGCCTGAGGTGTTTAGACCATTTGTTGTGCGACCACCACAGGACCGATGGGAAAGGTCTCCATATTCTTGTGGGTTACGTCTTTGCAGGTAGTGGGCCGTGAAGGTCAACTGACGCTTCCACATGCCCACTTAAAGCATCTGCGCCACAGAGTAGTTTCTTGAACGCCAGGGATGTAGCAACGCCACTGACGTTATGAGCTCTGGGTCTTAGGATGGAGGTGAGTCTAGATTGAGAGTAACCTCAATTGCCTTCCGATCCCAGAGGGGAAGGAAATCATTGAGGTCCTCCTCTTGACCTTCCCTGTGCTGGTCAACAGTGCCGACACACGGGAGCGAGCTGGTATTGTTCTTTTAAGGTAACCCCACAGACTCCTCACTGGGTAAAACCCCAGTTGGTGGGTTTACGGTTACTGAACGAAGACTTTATTTGAAATGGGCTGCACCTAGAGTACAACACACACTGATTTTGAGGCTTGGCAATCCACTCAGGGACGCCGCTGAGGATTACTTCTCCCAGTCTCCTAGAGAAGGAGACATCAGAAGATGGATCATACAACATACTAACTCTCTTAGTCAAAAGCCCAAGTGAGTAGAAAGGCCGTCTTCCGTGTAAGGAAGCGATCTGCTGCCGGGCATAAAGGTTCATAGAGAGGGGCCTTCAGAGACCGAAGGACCCAAACTGCGTTCCCAGGAGGAGGTTGAGATCCGACGGGGGACAAGTTATCTCACACTTGTATAAGTAAAGGCATCGATGGGAGAGAATCCCCTTCCACGACATCAGTCACAAAGGACCGAACACTTCGCCTGGAAGACCGACGCTGAAAAGTGTCCGAGATGCCTAAACATCTTTTCCGCAACTTGTTGCGAAAGGCCTCTCTGAGAGGGGTGGTGTAGGATTGTCCCAGGCGTGAAGTTGAAGCCAAGCTACGGCTTAGGAAAGTGTTTGCATGTTGCTACTTGGAAGATCGTGCCGTGGAGGAAGATCCCTCGCAACTCCGTCAGGACTGTAGAAGGTACGGGAACCATTCTGCGGGTTGCCATAGCAAAGCTATTGAAACTTTGTCTGGGGCTGCAGGAGGTACGAAAACCATTCTGCGGGATGCCATAGCAAAGCTATTGGAGTTATTGATAAGATCTTGCTTATCATGACTTGACTGAGGACTTTTTCACCAGACCGAATGGGGGGAAAAAACAAAAGAAACAAGGCACACCTCTAGGCCGCCCCACCGATCTTGGAATACATCTTGTTTGAGGGCCTGGTGTTCTGGGACTGGGGAATGGTCGAGTGGGAGCCTGAAGATCAGGACTGCTGCGAGCATAACCACAGTCGGGGACCTCACCAAGTTAAGACTTTGTTGGATACAAGATGATTCCAAGACACTAGGAGCCCACTATCTGGGTGGTTTTGCAAGCACATTCCTGTACCAGGAATGACGCGAGCAGATGGGGGCAACTAGTTGTCCTCTGTCCATCAGAGGCTTTGTACTTCTAGATGGTTCTCTTAGAGAGGTGAATGCTGGTACCTTTCTGAATCGGGCCAACGGACGAAGCTGGAATGGTGCGGTATATACTGTACCAACCCCCCTCTCTTTTGATGCCTTAAGGAGAGCATCAGATCCAGAGGGAAGACGAGAAGACAGGATTCTTTGCAGAAGCTCTCGTCTGCCACCCATCATCCGCGGATTGTCCAGCGGCAAGGGAGGGGGGGTGCATAGCAAAAAACACATCTCGACATGTCGAGACGTCTGTGTAACTAATTGCACGTTCTTGCAACAAAGGGGAACAGCCTGTTCTCCCTCCAACTGCCGCTAATCCGGTGTGGTTCGCCAAATAAGACCAATACCAAATGGTAAACCAGTTAATCAGTACAGCTTATGTTATAATAGCGAATCTCTATAGAGATCGCTTTCTGGACAAGAGACTGTACGGTAATCACCGAACGCATCCAACCAAACCCAAGAGGGGATTGAGACGTATCTTCAATCTATTGTTGGATGGGTAAAGAGCATAAGTCTACTACGGAGTAGTAACACCGAACTGTGAGCATGACACGCATACATGCGTAGTTCGACTTAAAAGTCGTGTCTGGAACTCAGTTGGAGAACGTTGAAAACGTTCATAACGGAGGTTTCTCCTTCTTAGGACAAAAAAAAAAAAAACGTTCGTACTTCTCCGTCTCCGATCGGTAAACTAGCATTAATATTAAATATTCCCTACTAGGGAACAGATATGCTTATGAGAAGTTTCCAGCCAAAGCCTTTGTAGGAGACTAAGACTTCCGATCGGGGGAAAGGAAAAAATGACTATAAGGAGGCAGAACGTAAATGCTGT
This sequence comes from Palaemon carinicauda, assembly GCF_036898095.1. Lineage (NCBI taxonomy): Eukaryota > Metazoa > Arthropoda > Malacostraca > Decapoda > Palaemonidae > Palaemon > Palaemon carinicauda. The sequence goes on along the minus strand of NC_090744.1, from coordinate 13,998,354 downwards.
ATGTCTGGTTACAGGAAAATAGCCAAGTAATGTACTGAATAACCTAGTTTCAGTAAGGGATATAAATATACAACTTAATAGAACGGAGTTCTGATTGCAAGATGTATATAGCCCTTATTGGCAGAAAGATCGCTTGCACGCATATATGTACTTGTCCATTTGCGCTAGCGCATGCGTATTCTCTGCCTCCAAGAAATGTTTGCAACAAATCCGGTTGCGGGAATAATGTATGTGCAACGAATCGCAACATTATTGCCGAAAGAATTTTGATCGTTGACTAACTAATATTTTCTTGAATGAGAGGGAACATGTTCTCAAACAAAATATACAGGTATGGAAGTGATCATTTCCCCTTTGGTTTACCCCCTCCCCTTTATACGAGGGGCTAGCCAGTGTTCATTACACAGAAACGGAAGTCTGGTTACCTGTGGGCGGGGTTTGAAACGTTCGTAAACGTAATGAAAAGTTATCCACGCTGTTGCTATCATTCTTTTAACGTCAGCTAACAATGTTCCTTCAGGACTAATTGTTCGAAACAATAACCCTGTAAGGATAAAATAAAAAGTCTCGGAAGCCTATCGTGTAAAAAGGCAAGTCTTTATACCCAGGGTACAATGACGGGGGAGGCTGCCTCCATCAAACGGTAGAACAGAGTTTAAGACAATAACCTCGCGTTTTGTCTTGGCTACAGTGCATGCTCCGTGACGGCTTACGGTCTTCATGGAGTTTTAACAACACTCATTGAAGTTCTGTGAAAACTTCTCAGGAATGAGTCTCCCGAAAAGGGGTGAAGTCTCGTATGTGGGGGTTTGCTTAAAGAAGGCCAGACATAATTGCCATCGACCGCTTTCTCGCTAGTGAGAAAACTACTGTCTAATTCAGACAAGGCCTGCCAGGGAAAATGAACTGGAATGTAAAGAATTTTTCATTTCCTGCTTATTTCCTTCTGCTAACCAAACCACTCGAAGTGGGAAGGTGGAGGGAAGATGACGGTCGTTCGTTCGAAAACGAAAGGATCGGTGCTGGAAAAACCAGACTAACTGACATAGTAATCAGTTGGGAGTGTAGAGTGATGTGTCAAGTCACACCGTTGGAAGACACATCCCATAGGGGGGGAAGGTCGACCACAGTGTTTTCAGAAAAGACTAGATCGCGGAAACCGAGAGATTCGGATGAGAACCTAGGGGGTTCAAAATCTATTTGTGAATAAACTAGTCCTCCCTCATGGGGACAGCCTAAGTACAGTAAAGCTTTCTCCCAGCTCTATGGGAAAACAAGTGTAGGCGTAAAAAATAAATCGAGAGAGAGAGAGAGAGAGAGAGAGAGAGAGAGAGAGAGAGAGAGAGAGAGAGAGAGAGAGAGAGAGAGAGAGAGAGAGAAGTTCCCTTGAAGGAGGAACATCAAGTTGAAGGTTGACAGCGAATGCTACCTCGTAACGTGGGGAGCTCTTGAGCTACCACATGGAGCGCAGGATAACGAACAGGGCGGCCGTAGCAATCAGCCTTGTGTTCTACGTTGCTGCTACCTGTAAAAAAAGGAAGTTGTGATCAATTACAATTCATGCTCCACTGCACAAAATACACTATTCGGGGAATAAGTCACCTTCCTTGTAAGATAATTCCTCGAAAGGGAGCTGGACTGATATACACTTTGATTCAGTAATGAAACAAACACACGGCAGTGTTGAGAACCTGCCGACCATCAGCGCAGGGTAGGGCAGCAATGACAACTCCCTTACGGCAAAGGCAGTCGGATACGTTGTCAACAGTAATTAAAGTTACAAGTATCTAACATAAATCTATATTTCCATTTACAGTATACATATATACACTCGTATATATGCAAGATAAATGAAAACACACAAGAAAAATAAAAACAGAAAAACAATCAAGGCAAGTCTTTGCGGGAGAGGCATAAAGTAAAGTGGTTACTCAGCCGAGAGGTGTGAGTGAGCGGGATAGCCAGTCTTCCCCACCCCCACCCGCTAACTAGTGGATGGGGTAGTTATCCCTCACTAGAATTATCATGGCTCGTCTTTCAGCTACGCCGAAAGTATACCCCTATAAATAGCGGAGGGTTTGTATCTACGTCGGAACAAACTACACAAAGGATGGTACAGTCTGAGAAGATCCAAGTGCAACGGATGGCCAATTATGAAAAATCTTATGCAACATGCATAAAGAACTAACTGAACTCCTATAAAATTCAAAGGAAAATTATTTATATTCATCTAAGAAAAAAATAAATATAGAACACTACAGTACAATTCTATGAACCACAAATTATACAACTATATATGGTAAGTAGCTCTTTCTTCTTGGAGGACACTCCAAAACCATACCATTGCCCTCTAATTTTGGGTAGTGCTATAGTCTCTGTACCATGGTCTTCCAACACTGTCCTGTGTCAAGTTCTCTTGCTCGAGTATACTCAAGCATACCATTCAGTTTATTGCCTTTATTCACTTTGCTATTTTTTCTGTTGGAGCCCTTTATCTTATGGAATCCTGTTTTTCCAACAAGGATTGTAGCTTGGCTTGTAAGAATAATCAGAATACTGTATCAAGTTCCAATGACAACAAACTAAGTGGGGAGGATGCACCAACAGGCAAATGTGCACAAATTGTAAAGCACCTGCGTCTATTTAAGTTTTCAGGATCAGAGGAGTGCACGCTTCGAAGAGCACGCATACAGTAATAACTCGGTATCAGATGAATGTTCACTAATTTTAGTGTGTGCATTAACACAAGAGTGCTCAGAAGCACTGTGGAGTAGTGTCTGAGGTTTGTCATTGAAGGACATAAAGGTGTAACTTTTAACTATAATACTGGGAGATTCCTTGTCATGCTGATGAGAAGGATGCAGAGGAGGTTGAAGGCGTTCCCTCCTTTTCGTGCAGAACTAAGCGGTCACACTGCAGCAGGAGAGGTCAAAGGATAGGGCTACGAGTTAAGAGAGGTTGCAGGCGTTCTTTTCTCTTACTAGAGCGAAGCTCAAAGGTGACTGCGTTTCTGAAGGTGAGGATTGATTATCAACTCCAGTAAAGAATCAGGAGTCGTGGGCTGAAAAGAGGGGGCCATGTCACATACTTCCTCTAAAGTGAAGGCAGGGGAAGACTATTCAGAAGAGTTAAACCTTGGATGTTGCAAGGACTTCAAAGAATCTCACTTATCAATTACTGGTACTTCCCTTTCTTGCTGTATTCCAGCCACTCCTCACAGGGTGAAGACTGCAAGCAGTCACAACCTCTGCAAAGGGGGTACGAAAATTAGGGATCCACAGGAATTCTATTCATAAAAGTTCCACACTACAGCCCGATCCCCTGCCCAGGATCGCATGCTCTCAAGCACACAACAATCAGAAAAAAAGTGAAAAAAGCCAAGTCTGTTAGCACAGAAATGTACGTTTGTACAGTACTACTCAGCAGCTGAGCTAAAGTCAAAGTAGCCACTCTGTGAGCTGGTAAGGTGGTGAAGCTTTTCCTGCTACCCACCAGGAACTACTTACACCTCACTAGAGCTAAAATCTTTACTGAAGTCATACAGCAATTAACGGACAAAGTTTGTATTTGTTTAGGAACAAATACAAAGGTTATTAAAAAAAAAAAAAAAATCAGCATGTCAACGTGACTTGGCGGCTGAAGTCAAGTTACCACTCAGTGACCCGACAGATTTTTTTCCACATAGGAGCAAACTAAATTTCATATGAACAATCAAAAAGTTATACAGTATTCTCTTAAAATACAATAACCATTATTAAGGTACTTTACACATTTTATGACTGCAGAACAATTTAACAGTACAGTAACTTCTTGGCCTATTAAAACAAAAAAAAAACAAATACAATTTAAAAATTAAGATTACGGTACAGTTTGAACTGTAACAAAGGTATGTAATTAGCACAAAAATGTCAGGCGATAATAGAGAAGGCTTTGATTTGTGTAAAAAAAAAAAAAAAAAAAAAAAAAAAAAAAAAAAAAAAAAAAAAAAAAAAGCCTGAAAAATGCAAGCACACAGGAACTTTGCATTAAAAGATTGGGTGCTGTTCTCATATGCGATCTCAAAGTAGTGCTTTTGCTTTGGTATGCAATCTCACCTGATAGTAGCGATCTCACTTCACTACACACGGAAGCAAGAACCATTAGATCTTTCTAAAATAAAATATACTGGGAATAATTATCCAAGAAATAATAATCCATCATTGATATAAGCGTAAGCAGCTCAACATCACCGCTTGCTAGTACATACGGAGCTTGACGTTTTTTATTTTTTCATGAGCGAAGCGAGCAAACAGCAAAGCAAGGACCATTATTTTTTTTATTTTTATTTTTTTATTTTTTTACGAATTAAAAATATTGAGATCATCTACCAAATCAAAATAAATTTTGAGATCACGTCACAAATGAGATCGCATCCCATACAAGCACCAAAATTGGAAGTTCCATTTGGTTCAAAAGTTTAGTATGAGAAACATCAATGGCCCTATAGGCAAGTGACAATAGAACAAGCACACGAAGTCATCACCTCTTTCCCAGATATCATCAACCAGTATAAAACCCTACAGTACAGTTTAAAATTTTTTCACTTTACGCGGTTAATTGCCTTCAAATTCCTAATGAAACATAGCAAATCCGAGAGCACTCTACCATTTATTATGGGAAGATTCATATTAGCAAAATAAGTATCATGACATAAGGTTAGGAATTCTTCCATGAAAATTTTGATACTCAAACCTAACCTTAATTCACCAGGCCTAGTAGAGAGGAGAAAAAAAAAATCATGATTTGCCAACTGTAAATATAAAATGGTTTACCAGCATAACAAAATACTAGATATTTCACAGACTCTAAGATTAGTCGATTGTGAGTGTGGGGTAATGGTTTTTTTTTTCCCAAGTAGGAACCTTTGCATATAAGCGGCCAGTTCCTTCCTGTAGGCATAAAAAATGAACACCAGCTAGCCTAAACTTTCCCCCCTAACCCTATTTACCTAACTGAGGGGGCTAGCGGCCTCTGTGACCCCCATACACTACCGTATTGTTAGTCCGGCATCATCATCGGGTACATCGTACATACAGGTGACCGCTATAATATATACACCACCTAAAATATACTGGAACTTTGGTATACTGTGTTGCACTTGGCTCTTAATTACCAATCCATTGTCAAACACCCGTGAGTACTCCTAGAATAGGGTAGCCTAAAAACCTAATTAAAGTAGGCTACGACATTAATATGGCCCAAATCTTGTCCATTCACTACTTACTCATAATTGACTAAACATAATGCAGTAATTGTAACGATGTGGCCGTGTATCTAATATGGAGAAAATAAAGTTAGTAAGTAACGGCAGTAATGGACGGAAAAAGATTGGTAAGACAGCTGTATATAACACAGTTGTAAGTCTAAATTTTGATAATTCGTAGCTGCATTACTCAAATATTAATAAACTCACTGTAGTCAAATACCACGCCTTCTGTCCCCAAAAGGTACCGGTTTAGTATGTGGCCTACCTTCCACGTGCAATTTTCAAAATATCTTGTTTATTTGTTGTTTTCCATAACCAATTCAGTCTGAATTTGTTGAATAAACACACCTTCCGACTCACCATTGATCACAGATCATGCAACTTCACACCAACCAATAGGAAAACCTTTAAATATTGCAAAAGTCGACAACAATTCCTCGTACGGTGTTTGACAGCTCAAGTCTCGATGGTTGTCGCCATTATCGCCATAACACTTCATAAGGTAAAATTTGACAAAGAAAATGGGATTTCACGATTCTTTAAAGAAAACCACCTTCACTATCACTTCATGTGTAATTCACAATTCTAATTCACAAGATTACTTATCAATAATTAGGACTGTAAATACCGAAAACAACATTGATATACGAGAAAGATATAATATGAATAGTCAAACTGCACGGGTATGCTACTGAAAGAGGATCAAGTTTTAGGGGAAACCTCGGTAAAAAAATAATGTTACCAAAATTTATTTCAAATAAGCACAGTGATTCTCATATTTTCTTGAGAGTTCACTATTGTATTGTAAAGAAATGTGTATCTATGATTTATAAAATTATGAAGATCAGAGTGAAATATTTAATTAATTCATAATTATATTTGTTTCATATTTCGGGACAAAACTAGCTGACTTACGCCATTAGAAACCATACCTCAGACAGTGTTGAGGTTAATAGCCAGTGTTTGTAACACTGGCGCTTACGGTCGGTTAGAAACTAATACAAATAACTTGAAACTGCGCTCTTGGACTTTAGCCCAGAAGTGCATGTTAGTAGAATGCTACTTCCCCCAACTTTGTATGTCTTTTAGACATGTCTAATAAACTTAGAGAGAAAAAATCACTTTTCGATCGATCATACACAATTATTCCAATAACAAATAACATTCCATATAAATATAATGTCAAAAATGGCAGTGATAAAAAAACCCTATTTTCTACAGGTTCATCATACGAAAAATATTTTTAAAATTCTAGCTAAAATTAAAGTGGAGAAATTGTTATCTACCAGTTATTAGTAACATTTGTCAAAATCATAATCCAGCAATTCGTTAACTAAAGTAAATATATATGTCAACAGTCCTACGAACATGACAGAAGTATATATATATATATATATATATATATATATATATATATATATATATATATATATATATATATATATATATATATATATATATATATATATACATATATATATATATATATATATATATATATATATATATATATATATATATATATATATATATATTTATATATATATTGAATCCTACACGAGATGCTTCTTACCTATAAATGTTCGTTCACAAGCAAGTAAAATAATCTTTTTTCTTCTTCTTTCAGTATAGAAAAGTAGCATTTCTCGACAAAACATAATAATTTCCTTCTAATCATTATTATCACCTTCAATATCACTGCCTCTATTCTATACTGTTTTCCTAAGATAGCCAGTTTTGTGAATAGGCAGGAAAGCAATGGAAAGCTGTTGCAGTTGCCAGTTTTGAATATAAAAGGGATTTTACATATATACATACACATTTTTTTCTAGTAATATCTATTTCCAAGAGGTTTGGAGGCCTACTATGAAGAAAACTATGACAACAATCACTGTCATGATAATATTTTGAATATTAAAACAAGGATGTCCCCAGAGAGAGAGAGAGAGAGAGAGAGAGAGAGAGAGAGAGAGAGAGAGAGAGAGAGAGAGAGAGAAACAAATTCATAGCATCACCCTATTCGTATATCTGTATTAAGCAGGTAGCCTACCAACAACACAGACTCTTCAGTCTTTCAGGCCTTTAACCAAGTATAATATTCATTAATTTCTTTTGTAAAACCTTTACATATAAAAATATAACCAGACATGCGCATATTTACACACACACACACACACACACACACACACACACATATATATATATATATATATATATATATATATATATATATATATATATATATATATATATATATATATATATATGATAAATTTTGCACAGGGTTCGATTCCCGACCGGAGCCAAGCTCTTGTCTTTGTGTGATTTCGCCTGGGGCTCTGATCCCGAGGTCGTTAAGAGAATCCAGACATTAATGTATCAAAAATATATATGGCTTATTTGATATATATATATATATATATATATATATATATATATATATATATATATATATATATATATATGTGTGTGTGTGTGTTTGTGTGTGTGTGTGTACCTGTATGAATGTGTGTGTATATATATATATATATATATATATATATATATATATATATATATATATATATATATGGCTGAGGATTAAACATGCAAACACAAAAATGTATAATAACAACTCATTTAAAACTAAGCTGCCATCCCATTCCATTTTTTTCTTTGACCCTACATATATTAAATTCCCAGCTAAGAATGATAATCCACAAGAAATAAATCGTTCTCAGATTTCAATGATGAAACTATAAGCTCAACTAGTAACAAACTTTACTCATTTCATTATCTTTAACGTCAAGATTGGTGTTTGATGTACTGTTTACAATGCATTAACCACATAAGATCTTTGCATCATGTGAATGGGATATTATTTTGACTTATATGTAATGAATTTATCTTTGATAAATGATAAGAGGGAATACTGTGAACGAGATTAAAAAAAAAAATCTGTATTATCATACGGGTAACAAAACATAGGCAATATAATTGAGTGTCAAGATGGAAAGGCCTGGTCTTAATGGCGGTACGTAGTGTCTCTAGCTTGGACAAATATGTACTTTAGATTTTAGACTATATAGGGGTCAGAGGTGAGAGAAGCTGGGCCCGAGTTGGACGATGGCAAGTCCTGAACTTTAAGATGAAACTTTACCTATATAAAAGCCTTTCGTTATTTCAATGTTACAAACAGTTATATAAAAATAATAAAATAAACGGATATACATTATGGTTTACATAAGTAAGAGGTTGAGGTTCACATACATTTAACATATGAGATTAGCCCGGTCACCACGCTATGTGAAAAAATATAAACAGTATTATGTAAAAGAGCCATTACTTACGAAACCCAATTTTCACAATCTTCGTAACTCCTAACAGAATATAACTTTCCTTTTTCTGTGCAGAAAAGTTTAATTTAAAACTAGAGAAGTATTTCATCAAAGAATACACTTTTTTGAAACATTGAAAATTAATCCGGCAGCAAAATGAACACTGGATTTGAAATACAAGCACGACACTGTCCCTTAATTTTTCTAATGTTGAGGTGGATACTGGCTATTTCAAAACAAAAGCAGCGAACTTTTCGCTTCCGAAACACTGGTAATACTGACATTTGGAGCAAAAGAAACCTAGAAGACAACGACCACACCCAAAAAAAAAAAAAACTAACCAAATGTATTGTACCCTCCAATGACTAGGTTACCACAGGAAACAATGATCTTGAGTCATGGTATGGTAAACGTAAACAAACATTTTCCAACTTGATTTGGGAAAAACAATTCAAGATTTTACGTACAAGTTTCATAATTATTCTATTATTTCAGTCGTTATTAAGTTGGATATAACATAAGATAAAATGCCGGATAATAAAAGCGTCGCATTTTTCAGCAGCTTTTAGTCAAAATATTAAATTTACGTGACATTTTCAGTTCGATATGTGTCTTACTGGTAAACCAGTACAATTACCTTTGTTTAATAACCTATCCCAGTACTGTTTATTCATTTGTCAACATAGGATATTTTAGGATATTAACAGAGCAAAATATTAACTGGAAAGAAATTATTTTCAAACACCAAGGCCCGCCTGAACAGACTTTATTCTCTGATGGAGGGCGAGAATTAACCAGTAAAAGTAAAAGTAAAGTAGAAATTTTTCTAGCAAGAAACCCTTGACAACAAGATATGAAATACCATTAATTTTACCAGATAATTCGGCCTTGAACGGCAAAATTTAGCCCATGTAGCCTAGACAAGGGTTCGCATAATATTTACTAGTCACTGTGTCTCTATACACATATATTTTGTTTAGGAATTGGAAATGTAAAATGCACATTCTTATTTAAATGATATCAAGTTTTATAAGTACACAGCAAAAGCAACAATAGAGTAATGCATAGGCTTAACCTCAATCATGGCTCATCATGACTAACTCAAATGTTGGGGTTGAGAACCTCAACATAGCAAGGCGAGGTTATTTCACATTACTTAAGTCCTTAGAATCCAATACCTGTAAGACATGGAAGAAAAATTAAATTTCTGTAAGCTAATACAGTATCGTATAGTAATTAGCTTGACGCCAGAGATTATTCAAGATTTAGAGGTGGTAAAGCTCAGAATATATTATATTGATAAAATAACACAGTTGGATCACCAAAGATTAATATAACAGCTGTCAGATAACCCACTAATTTATATCCTGGAGTTTCTAGTTATCATAAAAATGTCTTCCTTTTCAGCTAATGCATACACGTTTTTAATGATATCATATAGTTAAGCCAAGTTATGACATACCAAATTTTATTAGCTCATAATTCCAAGATTATAAGCCTCTTTTTTTTCTAAATAAAAAAATCTGAAATATTGCTTGATTAAGACATTGTTCTTGATACTAGGTTAACAGTAGCCTACTCCCATTAATTATACTGATAAAAATATTTTAAATAACAGTTTAATTGTCTTTATGCAACTTTGACCAGTTTAATTGCAAAAGATATAGTGGTCCAACACCCTGAACTAATCTTTTAGTGTATTTAAAGAACAGTTTCGTTGTCTTTATGCAACTTTGACCAGTTTAATTGCAAAAGATATAGTGGTTCAACACCCTGAACTAATCTTTTAGTGTATTTAAAGAACAGTTTCGTTGTCTTTATGCAACTTTGACCAGTTTAATTGCAAAAGATATAGTGGTTCAACACCCTGAACTAATCTTTTAGTGTATTTAAAGAACAGTTTCGTTGTCTTTATGCAACTTTGACCAGTTTAATTGCAAAAGATATAGTGGTTCAACACCCTGAACTAATCTTTTAGTGTATTTAAAGAACAGTTTCGTTGTCTTTATGCAACTTTGACCAGTTTAATTGCAAAAGATATAGTGGTCCAACACCCTGAACTAATCTTTTAGTGTATTTAAAGAACAGTTTCGTTGTCTTTATGCAACTTTGACCAGTTTAATTGCAAAAGATATAGTGGTTCAACACCCTGAACTAATCTTTTAGTGTATTTAAAGAACAGTTTCGTTGTCTTTATGCAACTTTGTCCAGTTAAGATCCAAAAGATCACTCAAATGACATTGCAATCTGCGTGAGATTTTACAGTATACTGTCTATATCTTACAGGAATATGACACATCAGGAACAACCTGCTCTGTCTTATTTACTAACAAAATCATTGCTTAAATGGAAGATAGGTCTTGACTGTTATGAAGTAGAGGGAAACTATTAATTTGAGCATAGCCTGACTCAGAAGAATAGTCTTAAACTCTAAGACAAGGTAATCAGTAAGAGAAACCGAGTTCATCTAATTGAAACCCTTAACACATATAAAGGAGGCCTTGTTATCCCTTTCCTGTATCTAGGCCATGATGGTAAGAAAATGGTAAAATAAATAACAGGGTTAATATGAAGCTACCAAACTAAATTCTCTCTCTCTCTCTCTCTCTCTCTCTCTCTCACCACACACACACACACATATATATATATATATATATATATATATATATATATATATATATATATATATATATATATGTGTGTGTGTGGGCCTACTATCTATTTCGTGTTTAGGTAATTTACAGATATTATCATAACACTAGTTCCCCTATCAGCAAATCGACGAAAATATGAAACAAAATTAACTCTCTCGCCAGTGATAAGATACAATATATTTCTTCAATCATCTCTAGCTGATAAACTAAAAATAGTTTTTCCTTGGAAATCTGTCCGTGGTTTAGTTCATGAACGTTCTCAGATTTATACATCCAAAAAGGGTTTCATTTTACCACGCTACCCACGTTTGAATGCATATAAGAGCCTTTAGTTAACGTATTTTACAAGAGTGACTGTATTTGTTTGTTTAGATAAGAAACTCCCCCTTTATTAAGCGTGTTCATGAGGTCTTGGAGGACAATATATTTACTGCACAGCTTATGAACGCCACTATCTTAGTCAGAGTTGCCAGGTTTTCCAAATGAGAAAAGGCCAACATCTGATCAAATGCAGCTTTAAAAGGCCAACCTAATAATAGAAAAAGGTCGAAAATAGAGCATTTAAGGCTAATTAATTTAAAAAAAGACCAAATTTAGGTATCTGGCACGAAAAAAAGGACAAATTTGGATATTTTTTCTGGCCCGAAAAGGCTAACCTGTAAGATTTCAACTAAATCAGTTTATCATGTACCATTGTGAGCCTTTGTGGTCTACAGTGTGAGTCCACCACAGTGCCATTGTGCCACACACAATCAGTCTATTGCCAGAGGTCAAACGAATAGTGTTTCGTAATGTCTTTACTTTGAGTTCGTTCTTCACTTCATATTCCGTACGTTACAGTACAGTTAAGTATGAATTCTCTATTACGTATGAAAAAATTGTTTTCTTTTTCTATCTACTTATAGGTTCAACTCATAATAGCTATAAATTTGTTCCCACTAAAATTATATGAATTTTCTCCCGTTTGTTTCCATAAATCTATTGCAATACGAAAGTTATAATTGTGTAAAATTTATTACTGTACAATGTAAAAATAATAAATACGTCATTACCGTTGCATTATATCGAAATGCTTTTCCTTTCACGAACAGGATTAACATAAAGTTGGCAGTGATTTTCTATTAAATCTAATGTTCGAATTATTATTGAAACATTAAAAAAAGAATATATCAAAAGTGCAAATGTGAATGGACAATGAAAGATCAATTAATTCAACATCCAAAAGTGAACCGTCGAGTGCCCATGTAACACGAGATATAGTTGCTACATAGTACTTTATTATCCCTCTTCATAGCTGATTATTTCATTAAAATAAAGTTGCCAACTAATGTTACAATGCGTAAACATGGCGTATTTAAATGATTATCATATGGTAATCACATACAGTGAGTGCAGTTTATTCATATTTGCAATTTATTTACGCCATGGGCAAAATATCCTGCAAGTTGAGTAGATGAGATAAAGGATCAACATACGCATGGGTTATTCCACTTGCTATGAGAAGCTTTGGCTAGCTGACACCTGTGTTGTCTGGTTAATGTATTGATTTTCAATGTGTATTTAAAATCTCGATTAATAATGCTAACTGAATGTTTTGCTAACTGAACGTTTTAGTCAAAGATATAAACCTATGCTTCATTTAAATCAGACATTCTAACGTTGTCCTAGTTAGTTAATATATTAATATATACGTGACCTGTCAAAAATTGCTGTAATTATTTAGATAGATATGCACACACACAGATTCAACGCTTCCCATCCCATTCCCCATTAGTAATTACTTATCCCCCAGGGTATGACTACTCTCCCCCCCCCTCAAGGGACGTTGATAGACCAGTCACTAGTTAGGATTTGTCGTTGGCGTAACCGAATATATATATATATATATATATATATATATATATATATATATATATATAGATATATATATATATATAGATATAGATATGATATAGATATAGATATAGATATAGATATATATATATAGATATATATATATATATATATATATATATATATATGATATATATATATATATATATATATATATATATATATATATATATATATATATATATATATATATATATATATATCCTACGACTATTGACAAAAGTGCCCCAGTTATATTTCACCAGTAGTCTCTATCTTAAGCTGTTAATTCAATACTTTAATATATATGTGGGTGTGTGCGTGTTCCTTAATATATGCACTTGAGATATATATATATATATATATATATATATATATATATATATATATAATCTACAAATGGTCTAAATATAAATTGCTTTTCCAGATAGCAGAAAATGGCTTGGTTGCGCGAAAACCTGTTGATCTGGGCCCCACACGCCTTGCCCTACCTTATGGCAACAGTCCTCATAGGCCTATTTATTACATGGTACACGAAGAGGAAGCAAATGGTAAGAACTAAGTTTAATCAGTAACTTTACTTTGAACGAACTGTATTGCCAATTACAATGATTTCCCATTACAGAAGTAGGGGAAATTCATCGTGGTTTTGTAACACTTAATTCTGGTGACTCAGATATATATATATATATATATATATATATATATATATATATATATATATATATATATTAAAATAACCCACAATTTATGAAAAATCAAATATAGTTAGCATCTTTCTTCCTTTTCAAGGAGTTGATCCCTTCGAAGGCTGAATAAATTTAATTTTTCATACATTGTGGGTTATTTCATTTGTCACAAATACAAGGAAAATTGTGGATTTCAAAGTATTTCAATGTATATGTATGTATATATATATATATATATATATATATATATATATATATATATATATATAATGTAAGTATTATTAGATCATTAAAAACGTGTTAGCGGGATATGTTCCTTATGCAACCTTGAGACGCTTAGCTTTTTGGAGGAGTCAAGTTTTAGTTTACGCATTCATTGTCATAAAATCTTCAATATAGGGGAGATTTCCCCCGATATTTGATCATCTCAAGGAGGTTAATTGAATATACCTGATAGGTTTCATAAAATTATACTCATCTGTTCTCAAGTTATCTGCATAGGCCTAAGTGTGTGCTGGTGATTATAGTATAAATAAATGCTTCATGATACTTCATTCAATTGAGTTGTCTTAGCAGAGTATGATCTATCCTGCTTGCTTTTAGTTTGATTATTAATTCTCACAAAATACTGTTTTTTTAATATCATCTTATTTATCATGAAACAATACACCAACTATAGGACTGGCTGTCATATTGATACTGATATTCAATGACATCTCTCTCTCTCTCTCTCTCTCTCTCTCTCTCTCTCTCTCTCTCTCTCTCTCTCTCTCGTGGGTATTGAAATAAACAAATACAGCTTAATAATTCACTTTGACAAAAATTATAACAGCTTTGTAAAACACGGTTGGAAAAAAACAAATAGTTTGTCAACACAGGAACGGAGTAAACACTATTAATCAGTGCAAACTCAGAACATTGTCGTGTAAATTGAGAGAGAGAGAGAGAGAGAGAGAGAGAGAGAGAGAGAGAGAGAGAGAGAGAGAGAGAGAGAGAAAAAAAGCTTTTCATGAATATACAATACATTAAAAGTTCTTCAGAGTCAATTTCTTTTCATTAATTTAAAATTACCCCTAATTACTACAGTTTCCTTTGATTCAATTATTATTATTATATTATTATTATTATTATTATTATTATTGATCTAATTACGACCACTCACTAGGTGGCAATGATAGAGAAGATTCCTGGCCCTCCTGCCTGGCCAATCATGTTCAGTCATGATGTTTCTTTCTTTACTAATGCGCATGATGTTCATGTACAGTTGGCTCCAAGAATTCCGGTACACAATACCACAGACTACCTACGGTAATGTGTATCGAAATTCTTGGAGGCAACTGTACATGTGCGCGATGTACGCATATCCATAGACATACATATTACAAATAAATACAACTGTAATTGTATATATATATATATATATATATATATATATATATATTATATATATATATTATATATACATATATATACACATGCTATATATATGTATATATACATATATATTATATATATTCGTGTACTTATATATATATATATATATATATATATATATATATATATATATACATAGTATATATATCGTTACGCCTTTTCTTCTAAGAAGAATGGTTTTAAAAGAAAACATATCAATGTTCACATAAAAATCCCTACTTTAACAGCTGCATTAAGGATGAAACCCTCGTGCATAAAACTTACACAACACTCGCTATTTCATAAAATGACAAAGAGGACTATGACAGCGTATTGAGCACCTCTACACACAGCATCCTTCACCTATAGGTCCTATAGCCTGGCGCACCTCTACACACGGCATACTTCACCTATAGCCTGGTTATTAGGGACCTATCTATGGCAACACTCCTATCACATCATCTAGATTTCTACTATCTCCTATCTTTAAAGTTTCCATTTACCCTCATAACCTGGTCATATTTCCTTTCCAATTTTTCCTCTTGCAAATAAACGTTTATTTGTTTCACTAGTTATTGCAACTCTTCTTGCATATCCCAATCTGTACTGAGTCGTCTGCTAACATCAGATATAACACACTCCATCCATGTTCCATACTATATCTTTGCACAGGCATTCCTAGTATTTTTCACAGTACCCCAATTACAAAAAAAAAAAGAAAAGAAAAAAAAATTGTCAAACTAAATTTTCTTACATTCATATTCACGTTTATACTCCATCTAGATGCTATGAGTAGCCAGAGATGCTCATTTGACTGTATTGAAACATTTCATATCTTTGTAAACAACATATATATATATATATATATATATATATATATATATATATATATACATATATATATATATATATATATATATGTATATACATACATACATACGTACATATATATATATATATATATATATATATATATATATATATATTGTGTGTGTGTAAATTATTGCAAATAATCCCCAAGGAAGGTTCATGATAATTGTGATATATACATCAGATTAAAGCCAAAATACATAAAACTATTGGACAGGCTATTGACAAAAACAAATGCTATAAGTAACATATTCATCAAGGTGGTTGATAGGGAAGTGAATAGAGCCAAAATATGAGCAACATGCTATAAAATGAAAAAATCAAGACTCCTCATTTACAGATCTATACTCAATTTTTTTTAATGAGGCCCATTTGCACGAACTCGCAGCGGTGCCCTTTTAGCTCGGAAAAGTTTCCTGCTATCTGATTGGTTAGAATTATCTTGCCCAACCAATCAGCGACCAGGAAACTTTTCCGAGCTAAAAGGGCACCCCTGCGAGTCGGTGCAAATCTGCCTCACTAAAAAGAATTGACTATAGTTACTTGTTGATTTAAAATTAGCATTCCTCTTCGCTTATACAGAACAGCAAAGTGATACATTGCAATATGCAAAGGCTTGGTCTATTAGGGTTCATTTGATATCCCTACTTCTTGAGTCTGTGGTAAGGCTATCAGTCTTGAGATAGTCTCCAAATCAGATATAATATCTATTTATAACTTGAGCTGACTGAAGCATATATATAACATATATAATAAGAAAAGATTATCTTGGGGTCGCTTCCATAAAAACTTATCACCAGTTCTTTAAAGCTTATCGATAATGAAAGTTTGATAGATAATCTGAAGTAAAGTCTTTTATAATAATCAATTGAGGTGATCTATTTCCTTAACACACTGGTAATAAAAGAAATCTTTATCTTATAATATTACAAAAGCCTAAAATATATTAATCAAACGGGACATAAGTGACAGAAAGGTTTCATCCTTAAACAACTGAATCGTGGAGAAGACCCAGTGCGTGACAAATTTACATCAACCATTTAGACCATAGGCCTATGTAGACTATATACCTACACAGACGACGTTACTATTTATATTTCTCTTTAATATTTCGCTTTTATAAACTTAGCCTATACTACTTTCCTTAATGGCCTTTGGCCTGTAACAACAATAAAGATACAACCTTGCTTGCGTCAATCATTTACACACACGACGCCACCTCTTTCATTGTGTTCATTCTTTACGTATAATTTGTAGCATCCATTCTCTCTACAAGATCAGGCCATCTCAGAATACCCTGATGCACCGTTCCCAATACTTTAATAAACTTGTGTTCTTCACAACTTATGTTGCCCCATTTCTAAGCTGTTCAATTCCAATTCTTCAACTTGCCACATGCAAACATTTCATGTTCAACCTCAATTTTTTTTCCTAAAAATTACATTCAACATCTGGATAATTTTCATTTATAACAAATTTTCAGCATCCAATACAATCCCTGAACTACCCCGATGCAGTAACATGTCAGACTGGGGTTCGAGTCCCACTCAAATTCGTTAGTTCTTTTGGTCGCTGCAACCTCATCATCCTTGAGAGCTAAGGATGGAGGCTTTGGGAGAGCCTATAGGTCTATCTGCCGAGTCATCAGCATCCATTGCCTAGTCCCCATAGTCCTAGCTTGGGTGGAGAGGAGGCCTGGGCGCTGATCATATAATATATGGTCAGTCTATAAGGGCGTTGTCCTACTTGATAGGACTGTCCCTTGCCTCTGCCATTCAAGAGCGACATTTAAGCCTTTAAATATCTTGTACTATTTCCCCTACATCCTCAGAATTCCCCCAGACAATGTACAGTAAGCGCTCACCTAGATTATATCCTCAGTAACACGAGACACTATCGCTGTGTTTTATCTTCAATTTCAAGTTCACTGCATGACAAAGCTAAAATCCTCAAATGGTGCATCTTGAGATTTGTCTGTCAACATGATAAATGCTATCTTCCTTTGCTTAAACTTTGTTTACATCATACGTTTTTTGAAGATTGGTTAGATATGTAATGACAACTGGCGTCCCACTCAACTAAGGTTACCTTCGCTTAGAATATCTTGATATTTGGTAATATAAATTATTGTATTAAAAGAGGAACTTGTAGATTTTTATCACTGTCTCATACACCTCGTCTCAAGAAGTAACCGAAGTTTAACTTTCTTTAATATAAAATTAAAATGTTAATTGTTCTGACTGAAATTTTACCCTTCGAAATTTTAGACAATAGTCTATGATGAAGTGACCAACATAATTGCTATCATTGAAAAGGAGATTGGAATAATTTATGGCAAACCTGATTCTATCAAATATGCGATTAAAATAGATTACGAAGTTCTCTAATCTGTCGTGCGGTTACACAAGTTGAATAACGTTAGATCTCGCTAGTAATTAGTTGATTGGCTAGCAAGAAATCCTAAATCCAAACTTATTTGATAGCCAAGAAGATTGACAGAATTTGTGTCATAGAAAAATATAGTCGACAATATTTTAGTCCGTAATAAAACTTGAAAATAAAAATGACCAAATTGCTACTAAATAGTAATCGTTTGATTTAAGAGTGTCCTTCTCCTAGAAGAGCTGCTTTCCAAAGCTAAAGAGTCTCTTCTACCCTTACCAAGAGGAAAATAGCCAATGAACAATAACATTGCAGTAGCTAACCCCTTGAGCGAAGAATTGTTTAGTAAGCTCAGTGTTGTTAGGTGTATGAGGACAGAGGAGAATGTGGAAAGAATAGGCCAGACTGTTCGATATATGTGTAGGCAAAGAAAAAAATAGCCGTAACCAGAGAAAGGGATCCAGTCAAAGGATCCAATAACTTTTTAGCGGTAGTATCTCTACGGGTGGCTGCTGTCTTGATCAACCTACTATATATATATATATATATATATATATATATATATATATATATATATATATATATATATATATATATATATATATATATAGATGTGTGTATGTGTGTGTGTGTGTATTGTTTGTCTGCGCACACGTTTACGTCGTCACAACTTTCTCTTCAGCCATGATCAATCTACCTATTATAGTATTTTGTTCGTTGGGACAACTATTTAAAAAAATCCATCAATTTTAATCTATCGGTATTACTATTTGCGTATCAATTTCTTACACAACTCGAGACAAGTTCTACTTTTCATAAATTCATCTTTATCCAACATTACTTTCACCCTCCTATCAATATACGTTCCCTCGCACGGAGCTGACTTTGAACTCAGTTGGCCCACTTTGCCTATCATCAACTAAAACGCTACCTATTGCAGAAGTGTTTATTTGCATCAACGCCCTGGTTTCAATTGGAGATCCTATGGCCAGGGTTTGGTTGGGGCCCCGTCCTATGGTCGTCACATCCACGTGTAAACAGGCGGAGGTAGGAGAGTGGTCCCAGTCTTTAGTAGTTTTGGGGATGAGTAGATATTTTTAATGTTTAGTTTCTTTTATATGTCTATTTGTGCTTTGACCTGTACGAAAAGTGTATTTGTATGTGTGCATTGTACAGGCCTTTATTCACACACACACACACACACACACACACACACACACACACACGATACAGTATTTTCTGAATATTTTCTATCTTGTATGCAAGTCCCACTCTTTGTTTTATTTTTGAATTATACGTTATATTTTTTTTTACTTTCTCTATCATTCCTTTATTATATACATACAAACATATATATATATATATATATATATATATATATATATGTATATATATATATATATATATATATATATATACAGTATTATATATATATAAATGTACTCAAAAAAAAAAATATATATATATATACACATATATATATATCTATATATATATATATATATATATATATATATATATATATATATATATAATACAAGGATTCGTATGGGACCGATGTACATTACAAAAGAGGAAAGAATTGCTAAGAAGATAGTAGGCAGAGTAACTGAACGGAAGGTTGGGAATAAAAGAAGGGATAAATGATATTGAGGGAATATGAAACTTAGGAGAAATGCAAAGACAAGATTTAAATTGTGTAAGGATGATGACATTAACTGGTAACTATTATTATCATCATTACTAGTCAATCTACAACCATAATTAGAAAAGCTGAATGATACATCAGCCCATTGTGTTGTGGAAATAGAGAAGAAACAAATGAATTATAGAGGAATAAAAAAGAATGTAAAGAAGGTTATACATGAATTTAAGAATGGAGAAGCACCAGGTACAGCTGAGGTGTAAAATGAAAGTTTGAAAAATGGATGCTGAATCTATTTTGGGCAATATAGGAAAAGGAATCAATGCTAAATGACAGGAGCAATAATATGTACCAAAGCATGAATGTTCGTCGGAGTTATTATTATTATTATTATTATTATTATTATTATTATTATTATCATTATTATTACTAGCTAAGCTACAACCCTAGCTGGATATGCAAGATGCTATAAGCCCAGGGGCTCCAACAGAGAAAAAGTGGATTAAAAGTGAGTCAATATTGATGGTATGGACATATAGTAAGGATGGGAGAGGGGGGAGTGAAGATTGTCTGAGTGAACCCTAATCAGAATGTAAGGCCAAGGGTAAAGTAAAGGTTTAGACTCCAAAATTCACCCTTTAGTTTAGGGATAGCAAATGGGTTGAGGAAGATATAAACAACAACAATAAAGGCACCC
>NC_090744.1:13970070-13972570 GCF_036898095.1 Palaemon carinicauda | reverse complement strand
ACAAGAACTGACAAAGGATGCTCTAATTTGCCATCCTACTTCAATTCTGGACACTAAGTTTCCATGTTGTTAAGCTTTACTCTGGATTTTCAAACTTTTCTTAATTATCGTGAGATACTTCGCACCCTTCTCCCACTTGAAAGGGTTGCACTGGACTAAGGGACATTTCTACCATTTAAGAGTTTACTAAAGGCCACTGATCTTTCTCCCTCTACCTTGCTGAAAACCTCTAGAGTTATGCGCT
Organism: Palaemon carinicauda; assembly: GCF_036898095.1. NCBI lineage: Eukaryota > Metazoa > Arthropoda > Malacostraca > Decapoda > Palaemonidae > Palaemon > Palaemon carinicauda. The sequence continues at coordinate 13,972,326 of NC_090744.1, read as the reverse complement.
TTTACGAGTAAAGAACTTGTTACTTGTTTTGGGGGTTTAAATCCAACCCTCCACTGAAGTCGAGTGAACTACTTCTCGGGCGGGTCCATATTAATCATCTAACGAAACATTTTCATTGTAACTTATACAATTCTTTGATTGTAGCATCTTCCAAATCATATGATCTTGTGAAAAGTAATGTCTTTAGTTTCTTCTTAAATTCAGTTGCCCCCTTTAGGTCCTTCATTTCAGTTGGCAGTTTATTATAATGTCTAGGCGCACAGTAGCTAAAAGCCCTTTCACCAAATTTACTATTTATTCTTGGTTCAGATAGTCTATGTTTGTCACTCATGTGTCTTGTGTTAACATTTGTTTCTAGTTCGTTCAGGCATTCTTTTAGATATTTTGATTAATTTTGGTTCAGTATCTTAAACGTTAGTAAGAGTAGCTTGTATTCAATTCTCGCTTTTAACGGCAGCCAGTGTAATTTAATTAGTGCAGGGGTAACTCTTTCCCTATTGTGTAGTCCTTTTATTAATCTAGCGGCTCTGTTTTGTACTCTCTGAATTTTCTTCAGCTGATAATTTGGTAATCCATAGAACAGTGAGTTGCAGTAATCAATTCTTGAAAATATGTGGTGATTAATGAGTATGGCCATAGATTTTTCATCTAATATATGCTATGTTTCTAATATGATAGTTAAAATTTCTTACCATATTTATATGTTCATTCATTGTCAGTCTATCATCTATGATTACTCCAAGATTTATGACAGATTTCTTTAGGTCAATGATCGATTGACCTATTTCAATTCTTTGGAAGCATTCGATTCTTTTTATATCTTTTTCATTTCACAAAATAATACATTTACTTTTATCTTCATTGAGCTTGAGATTTTTTGTTAACATCCAAGCCTTCATTATTTCATGTATCTTTCTTTTTGCTTCATCAACTGATTCTATTGGGAAATAGAATTGTGTATCGTCAGCGTATATTTTAAACTTAACTCTGTGAGTTTCAAGTATATTTGCCAGTTCAATCGTGTAAATTTCAAACAGGAGAGGACCTAGTACACTAGCTTGAGGCACCCCTTTGGTTAGTTTTCTTGTCTCAGATTCAACATTTGATATTACTACTTTAACTTTGCGGTTTTCGAGATAACTCACAAACCAGTCATATGCTCGTTCTACGATGCCCACAGCTTTAAGGTCTTCCAGCAGATATGTATGTTCTACAGTATCAAATGCTGCACTTAGATCAAGCATCACAAGAATGCAACACTTGCCATTTGTTATAATTTCTGTTATGTCATTTTTTTATCGCTAACACTGTTGTTCATGTGGAGTAATTTTCTCTGTATGCAGATTGATCATCAGGTATGGTATTAGATGTTTTCAGATGTTTCCAGGTTTGTTCGTGTACAGCAGTTTCAATAATTTTCAAAAAATATAACAGATTTGATATTGGCCTATATGAACTTAAATTGTCTGTATCACCTTTTCCTTTATACACAGGCTTGATGCGTGCAACTTTTTCACAATCAAGGGAAACTGCCTGTGTTAGACTCATATTTACCATGTTTCGGTAGGTCTCTTGTAGTCTGGTGAAATTTTCTGCATCTTTTACATCGTTAATTGGAAATGGGTCATTTCCGCAGTAGGTTTTTTTTACTTTCTTTATTATTCTCATATAATCACTCTGACTTAACTCTTTGAATACCCTTAGCTTATTTACACCTGTTGCTGATGTAATCCTTCGCTCTGTTGTGCCGATGTTGTGAAAACTGGAGCAGATTTGATTTATTTTTTCTTCAAAATAATCAATAAAATCATTTGCTAGGCATTTAGGATCATTAGTTATGTCAGGCAATACTATTTCTGTCTTTAGACCTAATAGTTTCTTTAGGTTCTTATGTATTTTCCGTGGGTCATTTTCATTGCACACTTTTTTATAATAGGCCCTTTTTTTTTTTTACTAAGATTAGGTAATTGTAGCGATTTCTAGCTGTTTTGTAATGTTGCCAGTTTTCATTATTTTTATTTCTTTTCCATTTATCCTCCATTTTTCTTTTTCTTTTTTTCTCTTCGTATAATTAATTATCAAACCAGTTCGATTTTACTTTAATTGTGATTATTTTTGTTATTTCCGGGCACCTCTTATTATAATTAATTGCAAGTATAGTTTTACTTCTATCAGTAATGCAGTTAATACAGGATTCTCTCTCTACGAGGGTGTGATTCTCTTCACAGTTACAGAATGGTGTTATCACTTTTATAT
>NC_090744.1:13962570-13965070 GCF_036898095.1 Palaemon carinicauda | reverse complement strand
TAGCTAAATATCTATTAAGGGATTCACCAACCCCAGATCTACATTCAGGGGATGGAATTGATGCAAAGAGAGTAGCATCATCTGCATATGCAACAAGCTTGTTTTCTAGGCCAAACCACATGTCATGTGTATATAGTATGAAAAGTAATGGGCCAAGAACACTACCCTGTGGAACACCGGATATCACATTCCTATACTCACTATGGTGCCCATCAACAACAACTCTGAGATCTACTACTTAAAAAATCAATAATAATGCTAAGAAACGACCCACCCACTCCCAACTGTTTCAGTTTGAAAACAAGGGCCTCATGATTAACACGGTCAAAGGCAGCACTAAAATCAAGGCCAATCATACGAACTTCCCGACCACAATCAAGGGATTTCTGTACTGCATCGGAGATAGTAAGAAGGGCATCACATGCTCCAAGGCCTTTCCGAAAACCAAATTGCAAACTAGGGAATAGATGATTACCTTCAGCAAACCTATTAAGACGTTTTGCCAGAAGACGTTCAAAAACTTTAGATAATATGGGAGTTATGGAAATTGGGCGGTAATCAGTGGGACTTGAGCTACCACAAACACATTTACATAGAGGAGTAACATTACCAATTCTCCAACAAGTGCTAAAAGCTCCTCTTCTTGCTAACTTGCGTAAAATAACAGATAACTTTGGAGCTAAGAAATCTGCTGTCTTTATAAAAAACAAAGGAAAAATACCATTAGGGTCTACACCTCCATAAGCATCAAGGTCCATCAACAGAGCTTTAATCTCACGAGATCGAAAAGCTAAACTAGTTAGTTTAGCCTCAGGAAAACAGGAATGAGGAAGTTCAAGTTTTTCATTACTCTGTTTATTGTCAAAAACATCAGCCAAAAGGGTTGCCTTTTCCTTTGGACAGTGAGTGACTGAGCCATCTGGTTTAAGTAAAGGAGGAACTGTTGCATCTACACCAAAGACTGCAGATTTAAGGGTAGACCACCATTTATGTTCCTGAGTTGTACCAGAGAGGGTTTCTTTTATGATTAAATTGTACTCCTTTTCAGTTGAGGCACAAACTCTCTGAGCAAAAGCTCGAAGCTGAGTATAGTTGTTCCAGGTCAAATCTGATCTGTTACCCTTCCAAAGGTGATAGGCCTCCTGCTTCTCCAAATAAGCACGTCTACAATCATCATTGAACCACGGTTTGTCCTTCATTCGGTACCTTAGCACACGAGAAGGGATACGCCTATCAATTATGTTGACTAGATTCTCATTCAAAGGGACAACAGGATCTACACTATTATATAATTGTGACCAATTCAAGCACAAAAGATCATGCAAAATCCCATTCCAGTCTGCTTGGGATTTCATATAAATTTTACAAGAATATGATATATCAGGGACAGGCTGCTCAGTCTTCACTAATAATGAAATCAAGGCATGATCAGAAGTCCCGACTGGAGAACCAACCTTACTAGTTATAACGCCAGGGGAGTCAGTGTATACGAGGTCCAAGCAATTACCAGACCTGTGAGTAGCTTCATTTATGATTTGCTCACAGCCTGATTCCGAGGCAAAGTCTAAAGCTCTTAAGCCATGGCGATCGGTAGGAGAGATAGAACTTAACCACTCCCTATGGTGAGCATTAAAATCACCAACAAAGACAAAAGAAGCCTTTCTATCATCTTCTTGTATCTTAGCCATAATGGTAAGAAGACAATCGAAGATAGAATCATCCATGTCTGGATTCCGGTAGATCGAACACAAATAAAAGTTGTTATGCCTGCCACAAACTTTTATTACCTGAATCTCATGACATCCACATTGATAGCAGGACTTATGAGAAGCAGGGTACTCGGTCCTAATATACACCGCCATTCCCCTGGCCCTAGGAATAGAATCACGTTTCAGCATTATTGGCTTCTTAAAACCAGTTATAAGGAGCTCAGATGAGTGCCTCATATTAGAAACCAAAGTTTCTGAGCACAAAAGAATATCATACTGTCTGGACGCAACTATAAGGTCTCGGATATTTGCATGAAGACCACGAATATTGCAATACAGAAGACGACATTGACGAAATCTAGGACGTACTGGTCCCGGATTTCGCTCAATGTCTCCAGACAGCATAAGAATTAATAGAAATAAAAAAGAGACATCATACTTAAAAACTAGATTAACAAGAATTATAACAAAAACAATATGTACAGAATAATAATAAAAGTGATTGATGATATCCATATACTATAGTAAAAAGTCGGAAAAACTGGTCAACATGGAGGAGCCGATACACCATGCAAGGCTAAATACCCTCCAGGATAGCCACTTCAACTGAAGGGAGGACAGTAAGGATGGTTTTGAGAAGAAAAAATCAGAAAAAGGAAAAGACAACCTCTTGATAAACCACCAGGCATCCATGGCCCTTCTATTAAGCCTGCCCAACACACCATTTCAAAAAAACAAGAGGAAGAAAAAAAAAATAAGATAGAACAGTGTGCCCGAGTGTACCCTCAAGC
>NC_090744.1:13932570-13957570 GCF_036898095.1 Palaemon carinicauda | reverse complement strand
TATATATATATATATATATATATATATATATATATATATATATATATATTATATATGTATATATATATGTATATATATATGTATATATATATATGTTATTATTCTTATTATTATTATTATTATTATTATTGTTATCACTTGCTAAGCTACAACCCTAGTTAGTAAAGCAGGATGCTATAAGCCCAGAGGCCCCGACATGGAAAATAGCTCAGCGAGGAAAGGAAAAATTAAAGCATCAGGGTATAACAATTCTTATGGATAAGTTCAAGTAATTTTCCTGAAATTCGTCTTCTAAATGTAAGGTAAACGCCTGAACCAACTGCACAGTACATCGGATTCATTAAATTCATTAAACCAAAATGACTAATTATGAAATTTCCATGGATCGTATTCCACAATGTTAACACAAGACTTGGGTAGACAACACAGAGTTCTGTCATCTGTTTATATGAACAAGGATAATCATGTGCGTGGGATCCCATATATCCACACCCTGTACAAAATAATCGCTATACAGTACAATTTCTTTTTAGCTCTTTCAAAAGACATACATATACCAAGGCACTTCCCCCAATTTTGGGGGGTAGTCGACATCAAACAAATGAAACAGAAAAGGGGACCTCTTCTCTCTACGTTCCTCCCAGCCTGACAAGGGACTCAACTGCTAGGGTGCCACAGCCCACCCTCCCCCGTTATCCACTACAGATGAAGTTTCATAACGCTGAATCCCCTACTGCTCCTACCTGCGCGGTCTTCCAAGGCACCGGAGGAAGCAGCAGCAAAAGACATACCAAAGACTTACCAAAGCAAAATTTATCCTCCTTTTAGAGTAATAAGAAAAACTTTCTTATCCAAACAGGTATATACTCTGAGAATGGCTGACAAAACCTGTACAAAAGGTAGAATATTCATTGAACATACACACGTTCTGCATAAAAGCAGTCAGAGATGATAAAGGATTACGCTAATCCGAAAAACTCAAAGAACAACCAGGTGCATCATGATAACAGTATGGATATTCCTCTTATGCAAGAACACCATATATGTCACAGAAATTGTATGACCAATCTAATATGAGAGGATTGAAGTCATTTTCACTGTGGTCTTATTTCATCGTCCTCCCTTCCAAGAGTTTTTTAAACATCTATTTTACTCTGCATTGGAGTAAAAAAATATTAAATGACCATCATGAGTTTTGACTGGACTGCAATTCATGTGACAATTGCTAATAACAAGAAAAAAAAAAACATCTGCAGAACTTGTCGGTAGTAGTTTTCTTTAGATCGACACAGACAGATAGAGAAGACAGTGGGCCAACCCACGCCGTCTAATTGTCTCAATACTATACTAGAGTCTTAAAGGTTAAAAGGTGTCTGGTTTCAGTTCCAGGTTCATCAGAATAGATGCTCACCTGAACGTCTGGCAGGCAAGCCCTACCCCCAAAACTGTGGTGCCCACAGCAGTGGCTTCCCTAGTAAACAGCTTAAACTCACGGTCCCGGGTGGGGATCCGTCTGCCGCCATGCGAATGCTAGGCAAACTCGCTACCACTGAACTAGCCAGATAGCTATTAAGGCTTTTAAAAGGAAAGAAAACAAGAAATCTTTCAGCTTTTGGGGTGAGCATCAATGTAAGGAAGCGAACAAGATTTCGAAGTAGATATGAACATCAGGTGAAGTTTGGAAAAATAAAAATGAAGAGAAAATGCTTAAAAGACTGGCAAGTGGGTGCAGTGCACAATCATTAATTTAGGATTTATAAATAAAATTCACTAATTCAGTTACAACAAAATTTATAAATAATTTTTTTTTTAGATTCAACATTGTTGATTGAGGGATGAAACAACTGTTCAGGAAGTGTTGTTATTCATTCAGCAGAAAGGGTAAATTCTCCAGTGAAATATACTCACATTACACTTAACTGTAATCTTACATTTAATAGAAGACTGGCATGCGAAAATAATTCTTATTAAGGAATATTCTTCTATAAAGGTCCCAGGGCTTAAGTTAACTCAATAATGCCCATTATAATACATTCTACCTCAAGTTGAAAAACATCCATACTTGTTTTAAATACTATAAAAGAGCTGTTTACATAAAAGATTCTCCCTCTTCAGGTAGTTATACCAACTGAGATGGTCAACAATCGCTTTAACATCAAGATTTTGAGCATTGCTGATCATTATATACATAAACCTAAAATACAAAATGATATATATATATATATATATAACCTTAAAAAAACTTAAAAGGGAAGTATTAAAGAAAAAATGATTGAAAAGATGAGTAAAAGCTACTGACCCTCCCAAGAACAGACTATGTAACTACCATAGTAATGTACATAAAGCAAGTTAGATATTGTCTTCTGTAATGTAGGATATTAAAAAACAGGTTGGGTTAAGAAAATTAATATCAAGTAGTACGTAAGAAATCTAGCTAATCTCATCAACATTGATAATGGAACGGGTAACCAAACTATAATAGGTCACAATCTAACAGGTAACCAAAATATAATAGGTCACAATCTAATGGGTAACTGAATTATAATCTAAAATGTAACCAAAATATAATAAGTCACAATCTAATGGGTAACTGAATTACAATGTAACATGTAACCAAACTAAAATAGGTCACAATGTAATGGGTAACTGAAGTACAATCTAACATGTAACCAAACTATAATAGGTCACAATGTAATGGGTAACTGAAGTACAATCTAACATGTAACCAAACTAAAATAGGTCACAATGTAATGGGTAACTGAAGTACAATCTAACATGTAACCAAACTAAAATAGGTCACAATGTAATGGGTAACTGAAGTACAATCTAACATGTAACCAAACTAAAATAGGTCACAATGTAATGGGTAACTGAAGTACAATCTAACATGTAACCAAACTATAATAGGTCACAATGTAATGGGTAACTGAAGTACAATCTAACATGTAACCAAACTATAATAGGTCACAATGTAATGGGTAACTGAAGTACAATCTAACATGTAACCAAACTATAATAGGTCACAATGTAATGGGTAACTGAAGTACAATCTAACATGTAACCAAACTAAAATAGGTCACAATGTAATGGGTAACTGAAGTACAATCTAACATGTAACCAAACTATAATAGGTCACAATGTAATGGGTAACTGAATTATAATCTAACATGTAACCAAACTATAATAGGTCACAATGTAATGGGTAACTGAATTACAATCTAACATGTAACCAAACTATAATAGGTCACAATCTAACAGGTAACCAAAATATAATAGGTCACAATCTAATGGGTAACTGAATTATAATGTAACATGTAACCAAACTATAATAGGTCACAATGTAATGGGTAACTGAATTACAATGTAACATGTAACCAAACTATAATAGGTCACAATGTAATGGGTAACTGAATTACAATCTAACATGTAACCAAACTATAATAGGTCACAATGTAATGGGTAACTGAATTACAATGTAACATGTAACCAAACTATAATAGGTCACAATGTAATGGGTAACTGAATTATAATCTAACATGTAACCAAACTTTAATAGGTCACAATCTAGTGGGTAACCCAACAACAATAGATCAGTGAAGGTAGACTAAATGATTTACTACTTAGTCGCATTGCTCCTGAAAAAAAAGAGATGTGTGAAAATAAAATCAATGAGATTAACGTGATTTCGAATACATAAATATTCAATCTGTTGGGGATAAAACAATTCAAAATAGGACATTTATAAACGAGAAATATTTCGCACAAAGAGAAACGGAAGACTTTTTATTTTTAGTCCTTTAAGTGCTTCGGTAAACACCAGTTTTGCAATGTGATATGGATAGGCAAAATACCTAAGAAGGTATACGATATACTGATCTTGTAGGTCCTGTAGAGAGTAGGGTTCCCCTACGGGATAGGGCTAAAAAAAAGAAACAGCCCTTAAAGAAGAACCATATAAGAAAGACTAAACTTGGATTAGACGAAATAGATCGAGCTACCAGAATGAACATGATATCTATAAGCAAGGTAGAAAAAATATCCCTTCTGCTTTTTGGTATTTATGAAGGAAACGTTTGCAATTGTTTTAAGGTAGAGGAAGAGATTTATGTACTACAGTAATCATATATATCTTTTGCAACTGATTTTAGTAGCAGTTTTCACGTCTACCATTGCTTCATACGTTGAGAGAAACAATGTCAGCATTGTTCTTACACTTGATAGTCATATTTCATTATGAGGATGAAATATAATCTTTAATGAAAATATAGGTATCATGAAATACCTCAAAGAATAATAGTCACTCTTTGAAGACGTTCTAGTTATTTCAGTTTATTTTTCTTATCTTAAAAATCAAATATGTATTAAATGAAAAGAATAAAACTGACTAACGAGAACACAGCTCCTACATACTTTGTGCTCCTTCTCACTGATGCTGTAGTCTTCGTTTTGAAAGATCAGATCCTCAGACAAAGGGATGTTCTCGTCATCCCATTGAGCATTACACGACAAGCTGCTGTCCTGTAGAAAATTAATGGGCTGCGATGGTTCTAATGGAATATAAGATAAAATATTATTTATTGTATTTTCAGATTAATAAAATATAGACCAAAACATACAATTTAGTAAGGACATAAGAAGAGCACACTTGAAAAACAAGTTTTAACTTTTGACGTTCCACCGATTCAACTGCCTGATTAGGAAGATCATTCCACAACTTGGTCACAGCTAGAATAGAAATTTTAGAATACTGTGTAGTGTTGTGACTCATAATGGAGAAGGCAGGGCTACTAGGATTAACTGTATACCTAATATTACGAACAGGATGGTACTGCCAGGGAAGATCTGAATGCAAAGGATGGTTAGAGTTATGAAAACTTATGCATTATGCATAACGAGCTAACTAAACAACAGTGTTAGATTAACATCTAGATCAAGACTTCTTCTTTGTGTGCATCCTTTCCCACTTCTATGTGGGGTCGATGTTTATGGCCAGCGTTCTCCATCTATCTCTGTCCCACACTTCATCACTGGTTAATCCCTTTGATCGAAGGTCATCCTTGATACAGTCCATCCACCTTCGCTTTGGTTTCCCTCTTCTTCTCGTTCCCTGTACCTCCGTTTCCATCACTCTTATCCCAACATACTGTTCACCTCTTCTCATGACATGACCGTACCACCTCAGTCTACTTTCTTGGATCTTATCTGATAGTTCTCTAACTCCTGTGGTACCCCTATTTACCTCATTCCGTATCTTTTCTCTTCTTGTCACCCCACACATCCATCTCAACCAAGTTGAGGCTGGCTTCCCCCCCCTCCTCAGGGGCTAGGTTATCTAGATCAAGACTAAGAATTTGTATTAAACTCTACTCAACTACTTGGCAAACAAGATATATGACCTGTTTGGATCTATGATTGTGAAAGTCGATCAATGGGTTATTATCAATATTAGTTCACCACTTGTTCCTGCTCTTCGTTCAGGTGAAGAGACATGAAAATGATTGAGCCAGATGAGAAATGGGGACGTTTCTAGGAAATCTTATTCTCAGGAGAAACAGAAAGACTAATGTCGCCACATACATATTTATAGCAAACGTTTCGACATTCTAATGTCATCATCAGTGCTACCTAAAGTGAAAATAATAGAAACAATACAATTTCAAATAAAAATTTACATAAAATAAGTAAAGAATTATTCAAAAATACATACAAATTGAATAGAAAATCAGTATGTTACGAAAAGGGGGACAGCAGAGGTATTGCAATTGAGGTCAGGCATAAGATATTCCATGTGAAGAGATTTAAATAGTCTTGATTCACTGAAGAGCAAGAATTGACTATCTTAAAATGCTCACTTGGTGAAACGAACTTACATATTTCCTAGCGTTCCCTAACATCTGAGTGTTTTGGATTACTAAGAGGGAGATCCATTCTGCTCGACTTTCCAATATGATTTTCGGTCCTGACTTTGAAGCTTGGATAAGTGCTTCCCAAATAGCAAACTTGGCAGTTTGGACATGAAAATGTGTAAATAACCAATGATCTAATAACAGTCAGCAGGCGATCTTTAAAACGAAAAAAAACGATCCAATTTTAAACTTGTTTACAGAAATAAACCCAAAATCTATTTGTGGAAATGTCTTAGAGAAGTGTTTAAGGTACCCGGCTGGCATGCCTGTATATGGGGATATAGGACGAAAAACACAAAATCCTGTAAGAAATTCAGAGCTTCGTGTGGCGATAGAGAATGCGTATACGAAATATTTTTGTCAAAATTCCTCTTACTTTCGTAGTTACAGGGTAATTGGTAAAAGTAACTCTATAAGCCGAAAACATTAATCCCTACAAGAAAATACAGTATTTCTTTTGTTATCATAAATTTTGATAATTACAATATTTTAACATTAAAAAATTAGTGACTATCTTCCTGAAGACTAACGAGTAGAAATGAACTTACTGTAAGCTAAAGTTGATATTACAATTATTGCAGCCTCCCCAGGTTGCGGCACACCTTCGTTGATTCCAGATACCTGTAAAGATATGGAAATTGAGTTTAAATTTGTAGTAATTGATTGTTCTTTCCACTTACATTATTAAAAATCTGCGTTAAAAAGAAACGTCAAATATCTGGCCATATTTATCCCAGGATTTTTACTGTTTTTTACGATTAAGAAAAAAACGTGTGACATTTCTTTTTTAATAATAATAATAATAATAATAATAATAATAATAATAATCATGTAAATATCACAAGGCCATATTACTTACATGGATCGTGTAAGATACATCCGGATCTAGGTAAGATATAACGCACGATTCATCTGCAACAACAAATCCTCCGATGAACCTTCTAGGTCGAGTTTCGTAGACTTCGATGACGTACCCATTTATATTTCCAGTCGGGGGGAAAGACGGTAAAGGATCCCAGCCTAAATCGATGACGTACCCATTTATATCTCCAGTCGGGGGGAAAGACAGTTTAGGATCCCAGCCTGAATCGAGGGAGCTGTGCGAGCTAACAATTCGCGTTATCTTTACCTTTCCAGGTGCTGAGAAAGAACGGAAAAGAAATTGTTTACATTACTTGAAGGAAATTGATATATATTCGTGTGCATATATAGGTATATAGGTATATATGAATATAAAACAACAACAACAACAACAACAAATGCGGCCGTTTCTAGTCCACTGCTGGACTGAGGCCTCAGAAATGTCTTTGTTCATGGTCGGGGGTTTAGCCAGTTTTCACCACGAGGCTGGTCAGTGAGGATTGGTGATGGTGGGAGGTCTATGTTTGATCGCCCACAGCAAAGCGACCTAATATGGGTGGCCCTGACTAGTACAGCTTTGCTAGTCAGGGTGATAAGCAAACCTTTTCAACACGTTAAGATAGCCAATTCTCAGGAAGGGATATATATATATATATATATATATATATATATATATATATATATATATATATATATGTATATATATATATATATGTATATATGCATATATATACATATATATACAGTATATATTAATATATATATATATATATATATATATATATATACTTATACATTATGTACGGTATATAAACACCCTGTTACTGTTCTTAAAATACTAGAAAATTTATTTTAACGGTTCATTGCTTCCTTTGTAGTTTACTTGTTTCCTTATTTCCTTTCCTCACTGGGCTATTTTTCCCTGTTGGAGCGCCTGGGCTTATAGCATCCTGCTTTTCCAACTAGCATTGTAGCTTTGCTAAAATCTATCTATCTATCTATCTATCTATATATATATATATATATATATATATATATATATATATATATATATATATATATATTGAACGATCATCTACATGTGCAGTTATGATCAAATACACATGATTTAATTACTCACCAACAGGAGGTGTTATGATCTTCTCCGATAAACGTCTAGAACTTTCATTCCTTCCTGCCTCATTTTTCACATAAACTGCGAGTTGATATGTTGTATGGTGGTAGAGGTCACGAGGGAGTTCTATTATGTAATTATGAAGATTCTGAGCCGTGAAATAAACTGCAGATATGTCCCCACTTTTGGGGTCTCTTGCCGAATTCGTTTTATATTCCCACACTGCCTCGATGTCCAAATCTCTGCCATTGTTTTTTCGACAATCATTCTCTAAGGTGACACTGCATTGTTTAAGTGATTTGTAGTCACCACAGTCTATCTTTTCGACCTTGATTGCTGGCACTGTAAAAGAAAATCGTGTTAATGGAGTGAATCAAATATTAGACTTTCATCGGACTGGGCCTTCAAAAATGGAAAGCGGCTGGATGCAGCCCATAATCTTCACCATCTTCCTCCCACGAGCATCGTGAGTGGCCGCCACCTTCTCAAAGCTAATTCACGTAAATATAACATTAATTTTAATAAAACATAGGTAATTATGATACTTTAATATTGACCTACGTGTCTGGCGTTCGCAGCACCTCTATGTGCTGCTTGCCAGAACAGAGGAGAAATACATGTGGGTGGAGCATGTTGAAGATTGTGGGCTGCATCCAGTCGTAGTCATAAAATATGGACGATAAAAGAAGTTTCAGGACAGATTAGTGTCATGATTTTATTTAGCATACTTTGTATTCACATAGTAAGTAGCATAATACACACACACACACACACACACATATATATATATATATATATATATATACATATATATATATATATATATATATATATATATATATACACATAAATGCACATATATATTCATACACATATATAACGGATTTTGAGCAAAGTGAAAAATCTATTTTTGGGTGAGATGGCCATGTCGTCCTGATGGAAGTTCCTATAGGGTAGCTTCCTAGGGTATATTACAACTACGGCGATATTCCCAGAGAATTTACCTTAAGGTACCAGAATTCCAACTCCTGGAGCAAATATCCCTAATGAAAGGGATATCGCGACATATCAGAGGACGTATTCTTGACACGCCACATGGCAATCTGCACCCCAAACAGAGATTATACATCGAGGGGTCAATTAGCAAGAAACAAAAACGGGAAAGAAAAAGGGGGAGCCGCTCCCAAGGCTCCCTCTTCTCCAGTTTCGTAAGCGTGCCTGGCGCCAATCCTGGCGCCATCTGTATTCCTTGTAGCGTACACGAGGTGTTACAGATACTGTATGTAGGGAGGGGTTCTACAGCCCTTTCATAGAAAGGGAAGGGCGGGTCCATCAGGACGACATGGCCATCTCACCCAAAAATAGATTTTTCGCTTCGCTCAAAATCCGTTTTTTGGGCTCATGCCATGTCGTCCTGATGGAAGTATACCAGAGCATTACTGTATCTGTGGATTCTCAGAACGTGCCGTACTCCCCGGAGGTAATTTTTCCTGGTCGACTAGACCTAGAGACCTAAGATGTTACCGTTATACATCTTTTCAACTAACCATAAACCATGTTAGAGCTTCCTGGCCCCTACAGGGAAGAGTCCTAGTAGACTCTGGAAAAGTCTCGAAGAGTACATATACCTATGTATGAATACCAGGCAAGCTAATATAGTGGTCTCACCCTATATTAAGTAAAGCATAGTTTGTAAAGAACCACTGCGTCAATATGAAATATCGACCAGTTCTCCGCACAATACTTGTATTGGACAAAGGTTTATATCCGCATAGGAGGAAACTTGTAAAACCGCCACCGTCCCCTTCTGGGACGGAATCCTCCCGTTAAGGGAAAGCATAAACCAATGCAACATAGCTTGCATAAAGGAACACTTCTATTAGAATTATCCCAGATAACGTACATAGAATGAATGCTCAATTATACCAATAAATTGACACAGGTGAAGGAGACGCAAGGTTCTCAAGAACAAGTTTATTGACAAACAATAAATAGACAGGTTAACAACAATTATATATATATATATATATATATATATATATATATATATATATATATATATATATATATATATATATATATATATATATATATATATATATATATATATATAAGAAGAGGATAACCCAAAACTTCAAGCATAAGTATGATTGTAAACAGAACTTGTTTATCTGAAAGAAAAACATTATTCCCACTTTTAAGATACCGAGGTATCAAAGTCATAAAAGTCTGTATTACAAATCAATCACATTAGCGTTAGAAAACGCTCAGCACACATGTCTGCACTTATGCTAGGTTCACCTTTGGAAATGGAACAGTCTATGTGGGCAACTCAGTGCCGTCACTTAGTTTGTAGTACCGTATGTAACTACACACTCACCATGGAATTAATCGTCCCAATTAAAACCACTGTTCCTCGCAGAGTTAAACAGTAGGGTTAACACCGCGACCCACTGCTACCACAGATCTCTTTAGTTCCTCTACTTGCTTCGCATAGTGGCGAAAGAACACTCTGGAAGACTTCCAGCCAGTGTATGAACGGAGATGTTCAAAATCCATACAATTAAAGAAATTTAAGGATGAGGCAACTTTCCTCGGATCGTGACCTGCGAGTGTACTGTCAGGATCCGCTCTGCGAATAAAATATGTGATTTTCGCTCTGTGTTGATTCAGAGATAAATTTGAGCCTGATGTTTCTCCCCTGAATAGTTGACCACCCTTGAAGTCTGAAGTTCTACGAAGATAGACCTTTAGGCATTCTACTGGACATAGAGATGCATCTTCTTTCAGAGGGCAGATTCTCCAGGGCCCCCACCTGTTGGTGGGTAACTCATTCTTGGCGAGAAACGTAGGATCCGGAAACAGGTTCAGTTCTCCCCCATCCAGGAACTGAACACGACCTGCCTCTCTCGAGAGGGCTACAATCTCACTAACCCTGGCCCCGGATGCGAGTGCAAATAGGAAAATAACTTTTTGTGTCAAATCCTTTAACACACACTCCTCATTGCTCAACAGAGAAGCGAAATGAAGAACTTTGTCTAAAGACCATGAAATGGGCTTTGGAGGTGCTGAAGGTCTGAGCCTAGTGCAGGCTTTCGGAACTTTATCAAAGATCTCGTTACCGAGGTCGACCTGGAAGGCATATAGAATGGGTCTTGTCAAAGCAGACTTACACGCCGAAATCGTGTTAGCTGCCAACCCTTGACCATGGAGGTGGATGAAGAAAGATAAGCAGAAGTCTGTCGAGATCTCCTGCGGATTCTTCGCCTTGACAAAGGACACCCATTTTCTCCAAGATGACTCATATTGCCTTCGAGTGGATTTGCACTTCTATTCCTCTAGGAAGTCTATGCTGGCTTTCGAAATCCCGAAACGCTTTCTCACCGCTAGGGAGAGAAAATCATGAGCTGCAGGGTCCGGGTTTTCTGTAATGAAGCGCAGACAGTCGACTTCTGGACTTGCTGGGTCAGAACTGGATCTGGTAGCGGTACAAACTTCAGCCGTAGTTCCAATGCCAGGGGGAACCACACGCTGTTCGGCCACTTGTGGGCCACTATTGCCGCTACCCCCTTGAAGGATCTCATTTGTTGAGGACCCTCAACAGAAGGTTGTGAGGAGGGAACAGATAAATCCTGGACCATCTGTTCCAGTCGAGGGACATCGCGTCCACTGCTTCCGCTAAGGGGTCCTTGTACGGGGACACGTACAGGGGCAACTTCTTGTTGTCTTTCGTCGCAAAGAGGTCTATCTGCAGTTCTGGGACTTGATTCAGAATGAAGGAGAATGATCCTGCGTCTAAGGACCATTCCGACTCTATCGGTGTGAACCTGGATAGAGCGTCCGCTGTCACATTGCGGACTCCTTGAAGGTGAACTGCCGACAGGTACCACTTCTTCTTTTCCGCCAATCGGAAGATGGCCAACATCACCTGGTTGAGAGGTGGTGACCTCGATCCTTGTCGATTCAAGCATCTCACAACTACCTCGCTGTCCATCACCAACCTTATGTGGATCGAGTGACGCGGGGAGACTTTCTTTAAGGTAAGGAGCACTGCCATAGCTTCTAGAAAGTTTATGTGAAAGGTCTTGAATGGCTTGGACCAAGTCCCCTGGACTTTTTTCCGATGAGAGTGACCTCCCCATCCCTCCTTCGAGGCGTCTGAGTGAATCGTCACCTACGGGTGAGGTGGCTGAAGAAGAACCGACTTCTTTAGATGTCTGGCTTGGGACCAAGGCCTGAGAAGAGTACGTAGCCGAAGCGGAACTGGTCTTCTCAGATCTCTTCACGCGTTTGATGCATAACTTCTCCAAACTCCGGTTGCATCCTTTAGCTGTGCTCTTAGCACTGGGTCTGTCACCGAAGCAAACTGGAGAGAGCCCAGTACCCTCTCCTGTTCGCGTCTTGATATCCTTTCGGAACCTAGAAGTCTCTTGACAGAACCCGCTATCTCCTTCCTTTTCTTCGCCGGGATGGAGAAACGGTGTGACATTAGGTCCCAGTGGATTCCCAGCCACTGGAACTTTTGAGATGGAGAAAGTCGAGACTTTTTTCTGTTGATCTTGAAGCCTAGATACTCTAGGAACTGGATCACTTGACTGGAAGCTTGCAAGCATTCTGTCTCGGATGCTGCCCACACCAGCCAGTCGTCCAGGTAGGCTACTACCTGAATTCCCTTTAGGCGTAATTGTTTGAGAGCTACGCTCGCAAGCTTCGTGAAAATCTTTGGGGCTATATTTAGCCCGAATGGCATGGCTCTGAAGGCGTATAGTTTTCGTTGTAGCCTGAACCCTAGGTAGGGGGAGAGTCGACGGTTGATTGGAACGTGCCAATAGGCATCCGACAAGTCTATGGAGACGGAATATGCCCTCTTGGGCAGTAAGGTCCTTATGTGTTGCAGTGTTAGAATCTTGAATTTGCAATTCACTATGAACTTGTTGAGTGGCGACAAGTCCAGAATGACTCTGAGCTTTTCCAAGTCTTTCTTGGGAACACAAAACAGCCTCCCTTGGAATTTGATGGACTTCACCCTTCGGATCACTTTTTTCTCCAACAGTTCTTGAACGTACTCCTCCAGAACGGGGGTGGAGTGCTGGAAAAACCGAGGGCACGGGGGTGGAGTGCTGTACCAGCTCCAGCCCAGTCCGTTCTTGAGTACGCTGTAGGCCCAGGGATCGAAGGTCCACCGATCCCGAAAATTCTGAAGTCTCCCTCCTACCGGCATCATCTCACTTGGACTGCCGTCCTGAGGTCTTGCCTCCCCGACCGCGATCACCCCTGAATCCCCTTCCCCTTGAGGGGCGCCTAGACGAGCCTCTGGCTGCTCCTCTAGGCTTTGCTCGAAAGGAAGTAGACTGCCCTTCGAACGTTGGGGTGAATGCCATGGACTGTGTCGACACGGCCTGGGGTACCCACTGAAATGTGGTCGGGGTTTGTGCCACCAACTGGGGCACTGAAGGCAATGGCAATTGCAGTTGCTGTTGCTGTTTAAGATGCTTGGCTGGTCGAGACGGTAGCCTAGTCCTCATAGTCTTCCTCTTTGGTTGAGGACCCTCATCCGGGGAAGACTTTCTTTTGTTAGCCAGGCCCCACTTCTGGAGAAGGTTTCTATTCTCCGAGGCGGCCCTATCAACAACTTCTTTGACCAATTCGGTAGGGAAAAGGTCTTTGCCCCAAATGTTGGAGGAGATTAGCTTCCTTGGCTCATGCCTCACCGTAGCCGAGGAGAACACAAACTCCCTACAAGCTCTCCTCGCCCTGACGAAGCCATAAAGATCCTTCGTCACTGTGGCCAGATGAGTCTTGGCCACTACCATGAACATTTCATGGACCTTGGGGTCACTTGCCATCGTCTCAAGAGTAGTCTGAAGAGACATTGAGGCAGCCAGTCTTTCTTTTGTCTCGAGCTCTCTCCGCAAAAGAAAGTCAGACAGCTTCAGGTCCTCGCCGAACTGACGTCCGGCAATATCAGCTTCCAACTTCCCAACTGAGAAGGTAAGATGGACGTCCTTCCAGTCTTTGTGGTCCATAGGCAGGGCCAGCGACAAGGGTTTACACTCCTCTAGGGAGGGGCAAGGCTTGCCGGCCTCGACTGCTTTTAGTACAGCCGCAAACCCTTTCTGTAAAAAGGGGAAGGCTCTAGCAGGAGAGGACACAAAGGAAGGGAGCTTCTTACTCAATGCAGCTACCTTTGAGTTCGAGAAGCCCCTCCCTTTCATCGAGGATGAAAGCAAAGCTTGAGCCTTAGCATGGTCCATCACTATGACCTCCTTCGGCTCTGTCTCCTCCTTTGAAGCTGGTTCCTTCCTCAGCCGGACATAACAGTCCGGATATGACCCCTTGCTGGGCCAGAATTCCACCTCCTCTAGGGGAACTGAGCCCAACTTATCCGAGATGACGATCTTTCCAGTCGTCATCAGCATGTGCTCAGCATACCTCCATGGGTTAGCATCTGAGCACAAGGGAAGGTCTTTCACATTGAGCTTTTTCTGGGGCCCATGTGATGCTGCAAGTCTCTGCATCTGCAGTTCCATTGCAGCCGCCTTCTCCTGATTCTCCTTCTGCATTTGTTGGATCATTCCAACAATGGAGGAGAGGGCCTGTCCCAGCTCTACTGGGAGAGCGGCCGATGTTGAGGGAATAGGCTCCGGGATCTGAACCGGAGTAGCCGACACCTCGTCGACCTCTTCCTCTACAACGTCTGGGGCTTGAACTTCATCCTGGGCTTCTGCCAGGAGGTCTTCCTCCAGACACTCGTCCACGTCAGACATCCTGTCATCCAACTGAATGTCTTGCATAGCGACCGCGACTTCAGCATCCACCTGGATCTGAACTTGGGGGATCTCCTCTTGAGGCTGGGGTATCACTGCAACAGCTGATGCCCTAGGGAAAAGATACGCCCTCATCTTCTCACTTGGAAGATAAGGTCCAAAGGTGTTCTACTGGAAGCCCCTTACCCAGGTACGAAGCTTCTCCCTTGCTATATCCCTTGATTCCGTCGTCCTAGGGGAATCAAAGGCCTCAGTAATCAGGTTAGTGCACACGGTACATACCTGAGGGTCCCAATACTGGAGATCACCCTTGGAGACAGCGCATGCTGCGTGCCTCCTACAAAACTCATGTCCGCAGAGGTTCTTACTGTGGACGTTGTAGAAAACACTTCCGCACTTCGGAGGGTCCTCCTGTAAAGAGAAGAAATTTCCATGAGTATCAAGTGAACTATGTATCACTGGATATGCATAGTAGCATAACAATTCAGAAAGGAAAGACACACACTTGTGTTTCCTTCACAACCAATTGTTGCAGCCTTCCAGATAATAAAATCGTATGGTTAATCTCTTCTAGAATAACCAATGAAAAGTTTCCAGAGGAAACAGGTGTAGCTCACACCTAAGCAATGATTTTAAAATCCTGGATAATAGACAAGAAAGAACTCACTTTCTTATCTGTAAGGCAACCGCAAAGGGCTGTGCAAGACAACACAAAAGTGTTAGAACACACAGTGCTGTACCAAAACTTATACTATAGTTTTCCTCTTACAGTATATGTTATACTGAAGAATACTGGTACAGTATAGAAGGTTATGTGCCGGCCGGCACACACCATAACTAGCTTTAAAGTATACTACTTAACAGCTATAAGGCGGCAGAACGCTGGTTCAAATGCATGTGCCGGCCGGCAACAGCCCATGTCGGCTACACAAAGTAGCACCCGGCTGCCGGCCACACTCTTGGCGACCGGCAGACAAGGGCTGACATTAGCCGGCCGGCAAGGGTACACAACCGATGCCAGCCAGCAGCAAAAGAACCAGAGGACTACGACTGCCTGGCTGCCGGCCTCATAGGCCGGCAGCCGGGTCGGGTACAGCACTAGAAGAAAACAGAATGGATGCCGGGATAAGAGCGTAAACAACCTCCAAGCCCGGCAATCCGAAAGAGTGCATATAAGGAAGGGGAGAATCTAATTCAGGCTTCCTGACTAATGCCGTCTGACTCATAGGCAGGCATGGATGAGGGACCAAGGGAGGTCCGGGTAGCACTCAAGCAGAAGACCCTTGCCGGCCGGCAGACTCTGCGGGCCGGCAAAGGACTGAGTCAATTCCACATCCTAACCTATCCTAGGTCCAGATGTAGAATGACGTACAGTACTGTAATGGCTAGGCCATTACGGAGATAGAGGGGGAAGGGACAAAGAGGGTCCTACCAACCTTGCTTTAGTGAAGGATCACCCGCAGCCAAGGAAACTCATCTTAGCCTAAGGGAGATCCAAGGAGGGAGGCCAGCAATACTTGCCAGCTCCCAAAGAACCAAAGCAAGGAAGGTGTTGCTACTCCTAGGGAAAGAATCTTATCCTCCCACCGAGAACAGCAACAAGGACTAGTCTGCTAGATCACAAAAGAAGGAATCATCTAGTACAGAAACCTTCGGTAGTGACCTAAGGAGGCTAAGCCTCCTATGTCTGTGTCAGGCCAGCGAGGGAGACTCTACCCCAAGCCAGACAAACACAGACTCAGACTAAAAACTCTGTTGTTCTGTCCCTCTCTGAAACCAGACTTACTGGAACAGGGAGGTACAGTAACACCCCAGTATAGTTTTTTTGGGCTCAAGCCATGGCGTCCTGATGGAAGGTTCCTTTTTGGTAGCTTCCTTGGGTAAATAACTACTAAGATATTCCCAGAGAGTTTAACCACAGGTTATCACAGAATTCTAACTTCTGGAGCGAGTATCCTAAAGGTTTCCCTTTAAGACATCGTATATCAACAGGGGACGCATGTATTAACGCGCCACATAGCTATCTACACCCCGAACAGAGATAATGCTTCGGTGTGTAAAGGCGGAGAATAGCTGGGAGCCGTTCCATAGCTAATCTCATCCGTGGCTACTTTTGGTACTCGAGACGTAAACAAACGGGCGCCATTGCTTAAATGACGTCACGTCCGTCTTCATCCTTTGTACAGTAGCTTGCCCTACTTAGACGGATTTTCCCTGTGCTATACTTATCGCTTTGCATCTTTATTATGTCGCTACCTTCAGCCTCGCCTTCTTCTGGAAAGTTGAGTACAAGGTTCCAGTATTGTTTAGTTAAGCTCTGACCGTAAAGTAAATATTACTTTCCGAGATATTTGTTGTTTTGTGGCAGATCTGTGCCGCTACCGGACCCGCCATTTTATGGCGTCGTTGTTGTTATGCATGCCTTATTTAGTTAGCCACAACAACGCTTCCGGCCTCATTTACTAATCGATAACATTAGTTTATTTAGTCTTCATAGCTAGGAACTTTTATATCGTGTTTTGACGCTTTTTTATCGGTCATCGATTGACCTCATACCAGTTGGCTACTATAGCCCCCAGGCCAGAGTGCCTATATATCAGTGTTCATGCATGATTTTATTAGTGATCCTAGGCTAACTTATGAAGATAGTGGCATTATTTTACAATACTATTGACTGTGATGCAAGTGTTTTCGCCTTCAGGGACCATATAGGGGATAGGTTAGTTAGTGTTCCTTCCTAACCTAACCTACATGTAGGACCCCTATATGCTTCCTTCATCCCCCTGCCCTTGGCATTCCCTCTGTATAGCCTTGCTTCCCTTACCATGTAAAGGGATCAAGCGCCTACCAGAGTATATTATCGCCTCTCAGTCCTCCCTAAGGGAATGAACCCCCCTTAGGGTTGCGCCTGAGAGTGAGGAACGGCTAGCCCTTCCTCTATGGCTAGGACTAGTCTACGACTGTCCTGCGATAGCGATATGTCTTCTATCCTTCCTAGTTCAAGGCATTTAGCCCTGCTCTAGGTTAGGTTTTGGAAGGGTAATTCTGTTCCCTGCTGAAACTGTACCCATGCACCGTTTCAGCCAGGCTGCCTTATCTTAGGTTAGGGAGTGTCCTCCCTTTCCTAGTGGCCGCTCTGGTACAGAACCCCTTCCATGGAAGACTCTTCTCTTCTCCCCTCCCCACCTATCTCTTGTATGGCCTAGCCTATACTTAGGTTAGTCTATACCCATCTGTCCCCTGTCCTACAACTCCTCCTTAGGGTGGAGTGATAGGGCTACCTTGAGCTTCTGTGTGCAGTCCGCTCTGGTACACATACCCTTCATAGTGTCCTATGGGGTTAACCACTGGATGTGTTCTGTATGCAGAGGTCTCCCCCCTCTTTGGGTGTCCCCTAGCCCTCCCTTGGGCTACCCTAGCTCCCGGTCCTCTGCGGCCCCTGCTTCTGGGTGATAGAGCCAGCCTCTATCATGGGTACACCCTCCCAAGGGGGGGATGTCTGGGAGTCCATGACTGGACTTCTTACATCCCTCCCTCTGTCTCTTTCACTATCCGGGTGCCGGTCCCTTGCCGCCTCCACTGTCGGCGATACCCACCTCCTACCTTGGTGACTCTCCCCTTACCCCCATGGCCGTCAGCCCCCCGTGTGCCGGGGGACTGCCGACTGCCGCCGGCTTCCTGCCGACTGCCGCCGGCTTCCTGCCGACTGCCGCCGGCTTCCTGCCGATGGTTCTCCTCCTTCCTCATAGCTTCGCCGTCCGCCTGCCGGTCGGCCACCGGAGTGCCGGCATCCACTGCCGGCAACCTGGTTCTGCTATAACCATCCTTGTCCCTGTCACCAATCTGGCATCCTCCGACTGCCGGAGCCGCCGCTCCCTCTACCGGCGTCCCGCCGTTGTGCCGGCGGCCGCCACTCTGGTATTACTCTTGACTTATATCGTCTGTCCTAATGCCAGAAACTCTGCTGGAGCGGCCTCCGGCGTGCCGGAGGTCTGCCGGAACCCCCCGGAGGCGTCAAGACTACTTGCACCCCCTTCCACTAGCTATCATATGAATACTGATAGCCCTACACTGCAAACAGATGGCCTGTTTACGCTATTGGATCAGTACCTTGGTACTGTTCTATTGGTAATCATGCTGTCCTTTTGTATTCTTCAGATTTCCAGCATGCTGCGTGTATCTTAGCGCGGCTGGTTGCCGGAAGCAGTTACCCTAGGGGACCCTTTAGCCCCCTAATTTGGGACTGAGTGGCCTCGGTCCCAAACTTATCCTTGGCAATTTCCATGGAATTCCATTGCCCTATGGACTTCAGCGGAATACTATCCTGTGCCTTCGGCCATCTCGGATTATCCAAGGATAAAGCTTGCGGTAGCCAGCCAGGCAGGATGCATGGAGTATGTTTTCTTTACTATTTCAACCTCTGTGCATCACACCCTTTATCAAGTTAAAATTAATGATTAATGTTAACTTAGCTTAAGAGCCATTCTTATGACTCCCCCATACTCATTTTCTCTTTCTTCCACAGGAGGAGCAGATGAAGTGTGACTTCGACTTCTGCGCTGTGAAACGCCCGCACTTCTACGGGCATACGGCTTGCAGGACTCACGCCCCTTGTGCTAACAAGAAAGGGGATTTGAAATTCTGGGACCCGCTGAACTGTACGGTCTGCCAGGCTCACATAGCTGATGGCTTCCATAACCCTCCCTCAGCGGAGGTCAGGGACATTTCTCGAGAGAAGCTACGCAAATGGGTGCGTGGCTTTCAGAAGAATGCCACCGGACCGTACCTGGCCACTGAAGAATTGAGGTCACTTCTGTTCCCAAAGGCCTCCCCTGATTCTGTGGTGCCCAAGGATTTGATCCCCACTGTCCAAATTACGGTGGAACCTGATGTAGTCATGGCCCAGTCCATGCACAAGTGCCGCCTAGATTCCGATGATGATGAACACATGTCGGATGTCTCGGAGGGTACGGAGAAGACCCTTATGGCTCAAGGAGCTGAAGATGATGAAGACCAGGTGGAATACGCCGAGTCGGAGCAAGAGGTCGCTCCTCCTTCCATCACCGCCCCTACTCCTACACCGACGGAAGTGTCTCTCCCGTCTACCTCCACGACCCCGGAACCCTTACCATCCACCCAAGAGATGCTCCGGTTGATTAAAGCCGTCATGGACGACAAGCTGAAGGAGAATCAGGAGTTCATCAGGTCCATGATAGGATCCAAAGAACCGAAGAAGATCTCGGTTAAGGATCTCCCCGCTTGCTCTCATGCCAACCCATGGAGGTATGCTGAGCATATGGTGATAGCGACCGGCAGAATCTTCGTCAGTGACAAGATAGGCTTGGTCCCCCTGGAAGACGTGGAGTTCTTCCCAAATTTTGAGGCCTACCCGGACTGTTACGTCCGACTTCGCTCTGAACCTGCCTCTAAAGAAGAGACCGAACCGAAAGAAGAGATAGTGTTCGATCTCGCGAAGGCCCAGGCTATGCTAGCCAACACGTTCAAAAGTAGGGGTTTTACCTGCTCTAAGCTTCCGGCCCTGAGCAAGAAGCACCCTACCTACGTCGCACCCGAGGATGCAGTACTTCCATTCATGGAAAAGGCCTTCGCTGCGTGCCTCAAGGCTGTGGAAGAGGGAAAAGCCTGCCCTGCACTGGAGGAGTGCAGACCCTTCTCCATAGTTACTCCCCCCGACGCTCGACACTGGAAGGACATCCAGCATACTTTCGTCGTGGGAAAGCTAGATCCTGACGTCGCCGGACGTCAGTTTAATGAAGACCTCCCGAAACTTAACGATCACCTCCTTCGTCGGGAACAAGATACGAAGGAGAGGCTCGCAGCATCCATGTCCCATCAGGTCCAACTTGACATTATGGCCTGTGACACCAGAGTACCAGACCACTACATGGTACTTGCCAAATCCCACATGGCAACCCTGGTGAAGGACATGTACCACTTCATGAAGGCTCGGAGAGCCTGTCGTGAATTCGTGTTCGCAGGTGCCACTGTGAAACACGAACCCCGGAGGCTGATTTCCTCCAACATCTGGGGCAAACACCTCTTTCCTTCTGACCTTGTGAAGGAGATCACCGACAAAGCCGCCACGGAGAATAGGAACCTTCTCCACAAGTGGGGCATGTCAAAAAAGAGGAAATCCTCTCAGGACGACGGACCTCAACCTAAGAGGAAATCTTCAAAACAGAAACCCCAGCAACGTCAACCAAGACGTCAGTTTCCGGGACCCGCTACCTCCCAAGTGGCAGCTCAGCCACAACAGACCTTTCAACTGGTCACCCAACCGGTATTGTCACAGTCACCGGTTTTCACCCCTGCTTTCGAGCAACAGACGACTACCTTTCATCCCAAAGGTAGAGGCTCAAACAGAGGTGCAGGCAGAGACGCGTCTCGCCGTCCCTCCAGAGGCAGAGGAGGAAAGGGAGCTAGCGGCCGAGGCAGCAAGCCCTCGGGACACCAGAAGCAATGAAGTGCTTCCGGTGGGAGGAAGACTCCGCCAATTCCAGGATCGTTGGACCTTCGATCCCTGGGCACACAGCATCGTCAAGAAGGGTCTAGGCTGGAGTTGGACTCAACCACCCCCAACATTCCAGCAGTTCTTCCAACAATCAACCCCCCTTCTGGAAGAATATGTCCTAGATCTCTTGAACAAGAAGGTGATAAGGAAGGTAAAGTCCACCAGGTTCCAAGGGAGACTGTTTTGTGTCCCCAAGAAAGACTCCGACAAACTCAGAGTCATTCTGGACTTATCCCCCCTCAACAAGTTCATAGCGAACGACAAGTTCAAGATGCTAACTCTTCAACAGATAAGGACCCTTCTGCCTCGAGGTTCTTACACGGTCTCCATAGACCTGGCGGATGCCTACTGGCACGTTCCGATGAACCATCACGCTTCCTCCTACCTAGGATTTCGACTCCAAAGGAAAAGCTACGCCTTCAGGGCCATGCCCTTCGGCCTCAATGTGGCCCCTCGGATCTTCACAAAGCTGGCGGACGCCATAGTACAACAGCTCCGCCTCCGAGACGTCCAGGTGATGGCCTACCTCGACGATTGGCTAGTTTGGGCTCCATCGCCCGAGGATTGTGTAAAATCCTGCAGCAAAGTCACCCAGTAACTAGAACACCTGGGATTCAAGATAAACGAGAAGAAATCTCGCCTCTCTCCAGCTCAGAAGTTCCAGTGGTTAGGAATCCAATGGAACCTTCAGTCACACCGCCTTTCCATCCCCCAGAAGAAAAGGAAGGAAATAGCAGGGTCTGTCAAGCGACTACTGAAATCCAAACGGATCTCAAGACGCCAGCAGGAACGAGTTCTAGGCTCTCTACAGTTCGCCTCAGTAACAAACCCAGTGCTTCGTGCACAGCTAAAGGATGCCGCGGGAGTCTGGAGACGTTCTGCATCCATCGCTCGAAGAGACCTCAAGAGACGGCTCCCAAACAGACTTCGACTTCTCCTCAAGCCGTAGTCGGAAGCAAAGGCCCTGAAAAGGTCCATTCCTCTTCAATACCCACCTCCATCACTCAACATCCACACGGACGCTTCGCTGGAGGGTTGGGGAGGTCACTCCCACCTAAAACAGGCTCAAGGCACTTGGTATCCCCTGTTCAAGACGTTCCACATCAACATCTTGGGGGC
The DNA here is from genome assembly GCF_036898095.1 of Palaemon carinicauda. Taxonomy (NCBI): domain Eukaryota; kingdom Metazoa; phylum Arthropoda; class Malacostraca; order Decapoda; family Palaemonidae; genus Palaemon; species Palaemon carinicauda. The sequence goes on along the minus strand of NC_090744.1, from coordinate 13,935,271 downwards.
CATGGCGGTCCTTCTAACTCTGAAGAAACTATCCCCGCCTCCCTCGATCCACATTCGTCTAACCCTAGACAACTCGGTGGTAGTTCGATGTCTCAATCGCCAAGGCTCAAGATCGCCCCAGATAAATCAGGTGCTTCTCCCAATCTTCCGTCTGGCAGAGAAGAAGAAATGGCACCTGTCTGCAGTTCACCTACAAGGATTCCGCAACGTGACAGCGGATGCTCTATCTCGGACAAACCCGATAGAGTCGGAATGGTCTCTAGACGCAAGATCATTCTCCTTCATCTCTCACCAAGTCCCAGAACTTCAGATAGATCTCTTCGCAACGAGCGACAACAATCAACTTCCTCGGTACGTGGCCCCGTACGAGGACCCCAAGGCAGAAGCAGTGGATGCCATGTCACTGGACTGGAACAGATGGTCCAAGATCTACCTGTTCCCTCCCACCAACCTTCTGCTGAAAGTCCTCTCCAAGCTGAGAACCTTCAAAGGGACAGCGGCCCTAGTGGCTCCCAAGTGGCCCCGGAGCAACTGGTACCCCCTGGTCCTGGAGCTGCAGCCCAAGCTGATCCCTCTCCCGGGCCCAGTTCTCTCCCAACAAGTACAGAAGTCGACTGTCTTCGCTTCATCATCGAAAATCAAGGACCTTCATCTCATGATTTTCTCTCCCTAGCCGCAAAGAAGAGGTTTGGGATCTCGAAGAAAAGTGTAGACTTCCTCGAGGAATACAAGACCGAATCCACAAGACGGCAATACGAATCATCTTGGAGAAAATGGGTCTCCTTCGTCAAGACAAAAAATCCTAAAGAAATCACAATTGATTTCTGCATGTCCTTCTTCATTCACCTTCATGGACAGGGATTAGCAGCCAATACGATTTCAACTTGCAAATCGGCCTTGACTAGACCAATTCTGTATGCCTTCCAAATTGATCTGTCCAGCGACATCTTCAATAAACTACCGAAAGCATGCGCTCGTCTACCCCCAGCACCCCCACCGAAACCGATCCCCTGGTCATTGGACAAGGTGCTCCATTTCGCCTCCAACTTGGATAATGATTCATGCCCTCTCAAGGATCTGACTCAGAAAGTTATATTTCTCTTTGCTCTTGCCTCAGGAGCCCGAGTCAGCAAAATAGTGGCATTATCAAGAGAAGAGGGTCACATCCTGTTTACTGATACAGGAGACATTACCCTCTCCCCGGATCCGACGTTTCTCGCCAAAAATGAATTACCCACCAAAAGATGGGGCCCCTGGAGAATATGCCCCCTGAAGGAAGATGCTTCTTTATGCCCAGTAGAGAGCCTCAAGGTCTATCTTCGCAGAACTTCGAACTTTGGTGGAGGCCAACTCTTCAAAGGAGAAACATCGGGCAGCGACCTGTCACTGAAACAATTAAGAGCGAAAATCACCTACTTCATTCGCAGAGCGGATCCTGACAGTACACCCGCCGGTCACGATCCTAGGAAAGTTGCATCGTCTCTGAATTTCTTTCAGAGTATGGACTTTGAAAGCCTTAAAAGCTTCACAGGCTGGAAGTCCTCGCGTGTTTTCTTCAAACATTATGCGAAACAAGTGCACGAAGTCAAACATTTTGTGGTAGCCGCAGGTAGTGTTATGAAACCTGCACCTAACTCTGCATAGAACAGTGAGTTACTTGGGACTCTAACTCTTCGGGTGCCTATGTTGACCCTCGAGCGATACATAGTGATGTCAAAAACACTTAGTGCTTTTATAACTGTTCTTATCCCAGGTGAAATGTCATAGTTGTCACACAAGTGCCGCATGCCCTGAGCATGATGTGTTTCAATCAAAGACTAACGTTCCTCGAGAACGAGTGCCTACTAATAAATTTGAAATTCCCTTTCAGATTCAAGAGCAAGTCTTTATTACTATGTACATTGTAATTACTGTAAATGAACTTTACTTATTGCTGCAATTCATTTAATTTCTGCAATTGTGAAATAAAATTTCTATTTTATTACTTGTGCGTCTCAATCAGCTCCTACTTACTATGAAATACATGCCTGTCATAGTTTTATTATCCCCTTTCCTTATGGTTCATGGAGAAATTAAGGTACTAACCCTTAATTTATATTCACTCTGACAATGTAATATTCCAATACGAATACTTACTCTTCATACCCTGGAGACGAAACCAACCTTCTCAGCACACAGTGTCCAACCACCACTGGTCTGCCTTCCAGAATGTTCCGATACGAATGCCAACCATTCAGTCTCGTCTCCAAGTTCTTCAGGTTCTTCTATCAGGGTGAATAGCCCTTCAATAACCACTTTGACGTCGGCATGGCCCGTGGGAACTTCACTGCCAAGGGGGGCAGGAAGACTCTTCCCTACGGTTCTTTACTAAGATTACTATGCTATTTGTTCAAAGCCCTTGGCACTTACCAATAGGGGAAAATCTACCACGATACATTGATTCTCTGGTATTCTTCCATCAGGACGCCATGGCTTGAGCCCAAAAAACGGATTTTGAGCGAAGCGAAAAATCTATTTTTGGGTGAGATAGCCATGGCGTCCTGATGGACCCTCCCTGCTACTTCGTCCAGTTTTTAGGTCCCACCCTGCTCTGCTGTATCATGGTGATCGGCAAGCAACTGGCTTCAGGATGAAGACGGACGTGACGTCATTTAAGCAATGGCGCCCGTTTGTTTACGTCTCGAGTACCAAAAGTAGCCAC